>NC_056728.1:402347342-402469842 GCF_019279795.1 Protopterus annectens
TACTACAGCCTGAACATATCAGCTCAACTGGCATCGTCAAATACTTCATGCCATCTATTAGCTACCATTCTTATTTACTATTACACAAAACACTGAATATAACCTCCCAAAACTTCTTATAGCTTTCACCTTTAATTCCCTGCACCCCCACTGTCACACATCTGACTTAAACTGATCATCTCAAAAAAAAAAATTATATATATATATATATATATATATATAAAACCCAAACACATCTGGGATTATCTCTTGTGGCACATTAAGCTCCCTGATTCTCTTGTTTTACTATTGATATACTCATTTCATTCCTATTAGTTGTCAATCCCATCTCATTCATCCATACCTCTCAACCTCTTAGAGCAAGAAATCTGGACGAAGCCATAAATAATGGGGGGACAAAGGCACAAAAATAGGGACACTTTTAAAATATTGCTCTTATAAACTTAGAAATTTGATAGAATAACAGGTTTTACATCAGCAACTATTTTCTGAAGGGTATGAATTCTGAAACTCAAATGTATGTCATTATTTTCTGACCTCAACCCTCATTGATTTGTCGGTGATTTGATAGAAAATCACAATTTTATGAGAAATAGACTAAAAATATGATTAAAAAATCTGTACATTATGTGAAAATCTATATAGCTAAGAGGTATGCATTCACCCAAATGCTAAACCACAGAACCCATTCCCACATACAGCACCTATAGGGGTCCCTCATATCTTATTATTATTATTAGTCTATGCCATGACTACATACTCCAACTCTTCAACTGTATCGCCTTTACCCCACCAATAGTTTCATACCACATAAACAGAAAACCACTAAAGTAAAACCAACCTAAACTAAATAAATGCTCAATAGTTTGTGGCTTTTTCCCTACCTCTATATTACCAACCAAAGGTGAAATCCTTAAAAACTATATACATTCAGAGAGTTGTTGTTACCTGCCTCTTATGATAATTTGAGAACGTAAGTCTGTTCCCTTTCCCCATTTTTGGCTGTTGACAATAAATACATAAGTATCATTTTACAAAGTCCCCCCCCTTAAACTACTCTTTAGGCTAAAAGACCATGGTAAGATTGCATAATATTGAGTGTACTGATACTGCCTGCACTGATTTTAGTATCAGATTAGTGAGTTTTTTTTTTTTACTGTAATTCGTTTACTGGTTCTTGTTGGTGGCAGAAGAAGGTTTACAGGTAAGTTGTTTTGTACTGAAATTTAAAGTAGCAAGTCCACCCAAACATTATGTAAGTTATATTATTTATTCATAATTAGTTATAGTTACCCCTCCCCCAGGGTCATTCCTGTCAGTATCCTAGACCAGGACTTCTCCACAGCTTGTTTAGCTGGCCTGCTTGAGATAAGCATCTTGTAACAGTGTAAGAATTGTCTCATGCTGTCTGAGGATCATCTATTACTCAAACAGCATAACGCAGTGTATGAGATATGTACATATATAATATTCTTGGAGGCTAAAATTTCACACATAGCAAACTCAGGCACCAAAATTATCAGCAGTACACCTCATATCACACCTCTACAAGATCATCACAATAGACATATGCTGAGATTCTACAGATTAACTTGCCTAAAACTAAAAGACGTCTAAAACACAACACAGGCACAAGGCACACTCAACATATTAAGCCTACCTCCTTACGTAGCACAAGGAGCCCCAAAGTCACAGATGCTGAGCCCTTAAGTAAGGCATTGACCCAACCAAACATTCTTGTTATAGGTCACTCCATTGTAAGCCGTACAGATGTGCCTCTCACCAGGCTGAGCAAGGACAGTTTGATGGTCAGTTGATTGTCTGGTGCCAGGATCCATCAGCTCATACATGCACTCAAGTCCTTGAACAACAAGTAACAGTAGGACTCTATCATAGTTCTTGTCAGTGTCAATGACTTGAGGTGTTCCTCCCTGGATTATATGAAGAGAGACATGATGACGTTCTCAGAAAATGTGTCCAGAGCAGGTATGAGGCTAGCATTGAGCAGCATTCTACCTTGTCCAAGAATGATGCCATGATATAAACAAAAAATAATTGATTTCAATAACTGGCTTAACTTTTGGTGCATTCAAAAGGGTTCCAATATTTGTCAGCCTGAGAGGATATGGTCAATAGACCATGTTGCTTTGCCAGAGATGGTCTGCATCTGTCCCCTCTTGGGTTTTGATTACTGTCAAAAAATTGCCCCCCCCCCCCATAGTTACTTTTTTGGCAATGCCAATGTGATAAACTTACCAACATAATAAAATAAGGAAAGGAAAATATGAAGGTGTTACTGATCAATTCTAGAAACTTCACATCCTACAATCCCTTCTTACACTAAAAGAAGTTGATATATGTGTAGTGATTGAGACATTGTTTAAAATAGCAGAGAACACTTCGGCTGTGTAAGGCTATAATGCCTTCCACATGTTAAAATCAGCTACTGCATGGAAGAGGAAAAAAGGTGGAGGTGTATCAATCTACATCCAGAAGAGATTCATATCAAGGCCAGTAAAGGAGCATGATGCACTACACTTTCTTCATGTTCAAATAAGCATCAGAAAGGTCCAGTACCATATATTAGCTAGCTAGAGAACTCCTTCTATGACAAAAGAAAGGCACAGCACCTATCTATAGGAACTAGAATCACTCAATATTAAACCCAATACCATTTTCCAGGGTGATCTAAACTATCCAAGTATAGACTGGGAAACCTACAACACCACTAGTGCACAAGCACAGTGATTGATGGACACTGTCAATACAAATGCCCTGGAACAATTAGTCAGAGTACCAACTAAGGGGAGTAACATCTTGTATCCTGTCCTTATTAATTTGGGAGATCTTGTACCATTTGTTGCGTTTCTTCATCACTTGTAAGGTCTGACCATAAAGCAGTATCCTTTGAAATAAAACTAAAACCAGAGATCCTTTCCACCCAAGGTACCTTTAGAAATTTCTTTAATACAAACTACTTACTACTAAGTCATATACTGCCAAGCTTCAAATCCTCAACAAAACTAGTTAACTCCATGTAATATGGAGGAATGTACACCACCACACTATACCAGCTTGGAGACAGCTATACCCCATGAGAACAAGTGAAGAAAAAACCCTAGACACAGAACCACATGGTGGAACCCAAATATCAACAAGCTTTATAGTAAAATTTAAAAAATGACCAAAACTAAGGATATTAATTTCCAAAATGTTAGATCCCTTGTCACTGAAATAAACAAACAATTCAGGAGCTTAATAAAATCCACCAAAGCCAAGTATGAGGCTAAAATAGCTACCCAAGACAAAGACAGTCACAAGGCATTTTTTAGTTATGTTTGTATTTTCAAAAGCACAATGCAGCAATGTGCTGAGCTAATTATGAATTATATTATCTACACTGTGACTGAAGATATAGAAAACCTAATGGCCAATAAATTTAGCTCTAACTTTACCTCTCTCTCTCTCCTTTGTCTGTCACTCAAGATATACCTGAAACGGGCTCGCCTCAAGCTATCACACAAAACCAAGTCCTAAAAAGTGCTATCAAAAGCTAAAAATACTGCATCGATGGTTCCTGTCAATATCCTTGGATACATCTTTAATAGCAAGAAGCACTATTTAGCCACACCCCTAACAACATTGTTCAATCTCACCTCCATACAAGATTTGTACCAAGGGAATGAAGAACAGCTACAGTCATTCCCCTGCATAAGGAAGGACCTTCCACAGACACAAGCAATTACAGACCGATAAGTCTGACCAGCCTCATATGTTAAGCCTTGGGAAGACTTATCATGCACTTAATCAATCAGGACATAGGGAATCTCCAAGCATAGGACCCACCTCAGTTTGGATTTGTGTAGAGGAGGTCATACGTATTCAACCTGGTGAATGTTTTTGAAAAAGGTCATTGAAGCAATGGATGAAGGCAAAATTGTACACACCGCATACCTTGACATCTGTGCAGTGACTGATACATGGTTTAAAATAGCAGGCAGTGCTCCAGCTGTACAAGGCTTTAACACCTTCCACATGTTTAGACCAGCTACTGTCCAGAAGGGGAAAAAGGTGGAGGTGTATCAATCTACATCTAGGAGAGATGTCATTTGTAAGTCAGATGTCAGTTGACACAATTCCCCACTCAAGCATAGTAGAAACACTAAATAAACTTGGAATAAACCCCTATATTACCCGCTGGACTGCCAAATAGCTAACAGACGGGACTCAGATAATAAAAACAGGGAAAGTTACCTCTGCAAAGAGACCAGTCACCAGTGGAGTCCCCCAGTGTTCTGTGCTAGGACCTCTCCTGTTTGGCATCTACTTTTCTGAAGCAAACGTCAGTACAAAAGGGCTTTGGCTGACATAAGTTTGTACATGACTGTAATCTAGGAGCAGTCACTGAATCCCCAAATGACTTAGCTTCCTGCAGGAAGTTTGTTTTCATATAAATAACTAGTTCCAAAATAATGGACTGAAACCAAATGGCAAAAAATGCATTACTGTATCATTTGGGAAGTCATCTACCCCATAGAACTAATACACTGATAATATGCCCCTAAAAGTTGACCCAGTTGTCTGAGATTTGACAGCATATTTGGACAATGACCTAACTTTTGATCAACATTTGTCTATTGTTTTAAGAAAGTCCTTCTATATTGCGCAGCTTATAAACAAAGGGATTGTGTCTAGATTTAGGGATGTGATTGTCCTAGTTTACACAGCACTCATTAGGCCAGTAATTGAATACAATGCTCCCTTTGGCATGTATATGTTCAGATACATGCAACAAATGGAATGCCCCGAAAGACACCTTTGCTAAAAGTAGACAAGGCCTAAACAACATGTCCTAGATGGACTGACTCAATGCCTTGTCACCATACTCAGTATCCTCCAGATTGCTAAGAGGTGACTTGTGTCTGGTATACAAGGCATCCTCTGAACCAGTACAGATGGATTTAGTGCACATCAATAAGTTTAATGGCATCAGAAATACTCGTTCTAGGGATCTAAACCTCTTCTGCAACATCAACAGATCAGTTTGTTGGGACAGGTATATCTCATAGAGGATACTGCTGCTGTGGAACAGACTTTCCATCCACATAAAACGAAGTTCATCCCTGCCCATTTTCCACAACAACTTAGATCCATGGATGAGAAGCATAACATTTACCACAGGACTGCCTCCTGTATTACCAATGGACAGAGGCAGCTCCTAAATTCTTTATTCCATGCATGGGTCTCCTCAAATTATCTATGATATGATTCCAGTTACTCTCATTAAGGATAATATATAATTATTGACTATCGTATGGGTAAGGCCAGTCTATAACCAAATGGGATAGATTGTTTTGAACACAAAAAGGGAAAATTACTAGGCTAAAACTGGCCTGCAAGGGCAGCTAGCCCAGCACTTATCTATAAACCTAAGAACTGATGAACCTATGACAGCAGAATATTTCCAAACTTATAGGATTCTTTCTTAGTACTGACATGGCTTCTGGTCTGGCAGAAGAGTGATGGCAACCTTTTATAGTCTGGCAGAAGGTACATTGTAAAACATGAACAAAAAACAGGTGGCAGTCTCACTTTTTATAGACCTTAAAATGGCATTTAGCCTAATTGCACCCCCCCCCCAGTGCAGCAGGAATTAGCTCACAAGTGCCTTACAATGTTTTAAAGCCTTTCTTACCAACAGACACTTCAAAACACAAACTGGAACAACTCTATCCCCCTCCTAACTATTTCACAAAGTGGTCTAAGAGGGATAAGTACTTTCCCCTATTCTGTTCTCCTTGTTCATAAATAAACTACAAACTGATCTCTCCAGCTCTCTTTTAGATGTCAGTCGCATCCCCAGAAGACATCAAACGTAATTTAGAAAAGAACCTTGACAGTTTATGATGCAAGCTACATGAGCATCATCTCATCCACAACAACAAAATAGATTAGATAGAGAGATAGATAGATAGATAGATAGATAGATAGATAGATAGATAGATAGGTTCATAGGTTCATACTAGTCTATCTGCCCTAGGACATTTATAAGCATAGCCAGAGTGTGTTTGGCTTTCGCCACCCATTTTAAATTAATTTTGCTATGCCCTTTTTCGAGGTTAGTATACTGTGCCTCTGTCTAACAATGACACACAAGTGATACCCGGGGTAAACCTACGATCTCCCATCCACTCATCAATATTCCTCTTGAAGAGAGTCAATGAGGGACTCTGCCTAACCTGGACTGGGATTTTATTCCAGAGTGAAGGGAGCTTCTGGGTTATGAATCTGTCCCTCCAGCACGTCCTATTTATTTCAGTGCTGAGGTTCAAGTCTCTCGAGCGCGTAGCTCGATGGGATTTGGATTTTCTGAGGTGCAGCATGTCCATTAATTCCGGGTTGGACATGGCTTTATACGTCAGGCACAGATCACCTCTGAGCAGGCAGTATGCCACTGAGTAGAGCTGGAGTTTCTTTAACTGGGCAGCATATGGCATCTGTTTGATCCCTTTGATCCTCTTGGTGAGGTACATTTGGGGTCATTCCAGTTGCTGCAGGTGTCTGGTAAGGTACATCCCAAAAGGGGCATTGTACTCAATTATGGGCCTGATGAGGGATGAGTAAAGAGGCATGATGACCTCCCCTGATCTAGATGTGAATCCCTTCATGATTAGGTGGACTATATAAAATATTTTTCTAACCACTTTGGCCATGTGGTTGTCAAATGAGAGATTGCTATCAACTTGGGTCCCCAGGTCCCTAATTACTTCTTCTGTACTTAATGGATTACCACCTATGTGGTAATTTGTGGGCACTTTGTTTTTGCCAAAGGGGATGACTATACACTTTTTGGCATTTATCTTGAGGCCATGGCTCTGGCACTAGTTGTCTGTTTCTATGAGGCCCTTTTGGAGGATGCTTGTGTCAGCTGGAGAGTCGATTATGGTGCCCAGTTTGCAGTCATCTGCGAACTTGGTCAGCCACAGTCCTTCTGTGCTGGCCTGTACCTCCGAGAAATATATACCGAACAAGAGAGGTCCCAGGACTGAGCCTTGTGGGACGTCACTTGTGACTGGTTTGGAGTCTGACATGGCTCCAGCAATTCTAACCATGTGGGTTCTGTCCTTGAGCCAGTTTGCAACCCATCTCGTGACATAGGGGTTTATATTTAAGCTGGTGAGCTTATCTATAATGCCCGAGTGGGGTATTGTATTGAAGGCTTTTACGAGGTCCAGGTAGGCTGTGTGGACCACCTTCCCCTCGTCAATGGCCTTGGTGACTGTTTCAAAGAAATCAACCAGGTTTAAGAGGCAGGATCTGCCCTTAACAAAGACGAACTGGGTAGGATCCAGTGTCTGTAGGTCTCCAATATCTTTATTTATGAGGTCCATGATGATCCTTTCCATAGCTTTGCAGACCAAGCTAGTCAGGCTTATGGGGCGATAGTTTCCAGGATACGTTGAGGCACCACCTTTGTGGAGAGGGACCACTGTTGCTGTATGCTACTCTTTGGTTACATATCCTGTAGTAAGGCTGAGATTGAACAATAGTTTTATGTTTGGGTTTAGCTCTTCTTGGTGTTCATGTAGGACGCAGCCCGGGACACCGTCTGGTCCCATTGATGCTGTGTTTTTTGCTTTGGAGAGGGCAGCTCTTACCTGAGCATCTGAGATGTCAGGGGGGCAGCACTCTGCTGGGATAGATATTTGCCCTTTTGGTGGGGGGGGGTTTGCGCTGAACCTGTCAGCTAGGATGTTGGCAATGTCTGTGGGTTCGGTGTATTTTTTGTCATTTTGGACTAATTCTGAGCATATCTGGGAATTCCCACCCAGGTTCCTAACATAACTAAAGAAAGCCTTGTGATTATCCTTAGTGTCCTGTGCAATTTTTCTCTCGAAGCTGGCCTTAGACGATTTTATGAGTGCCCGTAGTTTTTTGCTAATACTGATCAGAGATGCCTTCCATTTTTGGGATTTTGCTCTATCATTTAGTAGCTTCCTCCTTCTATTGTATAGTTTGTTTATGGCTGGGGTCCACCAGACAGGATGTCTGCCTTTGGAGGATTGGGTCTTGGTTTTATTTGGGATTGCATGATCCATGCATTCCTGAAGGTGTTCATAGAATGCGTTTATAAAGGATTCTGCGGTCTGGGCCGTATTTTCCACAGGCCCGGGGGCTTTGAAGGATTCCACCTTGCTCCTCCTCCTCTATGTCTCTTTTCATGTAGTCCAGGGAGGTACGTCTCAGGTCATTCACACCAGCATGGACAAAGACTGAGTCATATTTGTACTTGCCTTGGAGTGACCTGAGTGCTTGTGTTATGTGGCGGATCCTAGCGCCCGACAGGCAGCTCACCATGACCTTCTCCTTGTTCAGCCTGGTGAGCAGGACGTCAGTGTGCCTGACGATAGAGTCACCTATTACAAGTGTATCAGGTGTGTTTTTTAGCCTTAAGGGCTGTGACTGTTCGGCACACTGGCTTTGTGAGCTATGTGTTGCACGTGTTTTGTTTTGGGGTAGTGGTTGCTTGGGTGTCTGCTTTGGAGGTCTCTGCTGCTTAGGCAGATTTTTATTTAGAGCCTCCGAGTATGTTTTTGTGTGTGTATGTGTTTGGCTTGCTGTCGTGGTAGGTCTATTTGAGACTGGAATTGTAGTGAGTGTGGTTTCCTTCTCCTCCTGACTGGTTTCGCCAGTACTGAGTTGAGAGAGCTTTGCCTCCAGTATGGCTATATGGTTGCATCTCTCACATGTGTTGGAATTTGTTGGGAGGAGGAGAGGGTTGTCTGTGTACATGAGGCAGTTGTAACATTGCCTCAAGATTCCCAGATTCACCAGCTGGACCGGAGAGGAGATTGACAACTGACCTTTGGACATGCTGGAATAGTATTGGGAATTCCTTTATAATTGAAAAAAAAAGGGCCAATGGGGAACAAGGTACTCAAGGGGAGTTTGTGAGGGTGTAGTGCTTTTAATTTTTTAGTGCTGACTTACGGTAAGGATTGAATAGTAGTTTTAGTAATAAAAATTCATTTCTTACTGTTTTCCATTGACATCTTTCGAATTAAATAAATTCTAGTGAACAACTGGGAAATTAGTTTTTTTAAATGATCTCATTACAATATTATAGTAGAATACTAGACTAATGAGCCAAGGGAATGCTTTTCTGCCTAGCCTAGCTTAAAAATAATTTTTGATAGGTAATGCTTCACAAATATTTTGTGAGAGATGTATATACCTGGGCATGGGTATTTGAACATGTATAAATTTTCTCTGTCTCCAGCAGACACATAGGTGGCAGTCCAGGGATATGTTTGCAGTTCCCCATCCACTGATCCATGTTCTGTTTAAATAAATACTGGGAGGAACTCTGCTTCAGATGGATGAGAAGCTTATTCCAAGGAAGGGGCAGCCTTTGAGACACATTCTTGTCTGTCCAGCATGTATTGTTTATGTGGCTGGTGTGGTTTAGGTCCCTAGATTGGGTGCTTCTGATGATAACTGTTTTATGGATGTGCAACAGGTCCATTAGGGCTGGATCCCTGAATGCTTTGTAGGCCAGGTATAGATTGAATTCAGCAGCCTGTAGGAAACTGAGTATAGTAACAATGCTTAAGGCGTTTTGCATATGACTTGTTTTCTATCATATGATTTTTTTTTTTTGTAAGAAATCTATGTGGTTGCTCCATTTGTTGCAGATGCCTGCTAAGCTACATACAACTCAATGACTGGTCTTATGAGGCTAGAGTACAATAGGACAGTGACTTGTATGGACATAGATGCCATAATCTTACTTATAAGTTGTGCAACATTGAATGATTTCCTCACTACAGTAGACACATAGTGGTTAAATGCCAAATCTAGTTCTATATGTGTTCCCATGTCTCTGACTGGAGGGCATACCCTTTAGGTTATATTATTAATGCAGGAGTCTGCAGGGGTGACTATCTTACCAAAAGATGCCATGATGCAATTTTTGACACTGAAATTTAGGCTATGACTCTGACATCAGTTATTAGTTTGTGTCAGGCCTTCTTGTAGGATTTTTCTGTCTTGGGGGAATTGATGAATACTCCCAATTTGCAATCATCTGCAAACTTGGTCAGCCAGGCACCCTTGATGTTAGCTTTAATTTCAGAGAACTAGATTTCAAACTGTGGCAGCCTCAACACTGAGCCCTAAAACACCCCACTAGCAACCTGCCTTTGTGAGGAGGTAGACTCACCTAGTCTAACTTCTTTGGTTCTATCTGTGAGTGAGCTGGCTATCCAGGGGATAGCTTAGGGGTTATACCTAATTTAGTGAGCTTGTTAATAATGCTTGAGAGGGGTATTGTGTCAAATGCCTTGGCCATATTGAGGTTAGCAGAATGCATTGATTTGTCCTTATCCATAGCTTTGGTGACCTCAAAGAAGTCCACCAGACTGAGAAGGCAAGAGCTTAACTTAAACTCAAAATGATTTGGGTTCGGTAGGTTACCTATGACATCATTTATGATATCCATGATTATCCTCACCATAGCTTTTTTATATCAGGCCAGTCAGGCTAAGGGGTCACCAATTCCCTTTCCCTGGATCCATAGATGGGCTGTCCTTGCGCAATGGAATAATAGTTGCAGTCTTCATTTGGTATGAAGCTTGTTTGGAGGCTGTGTTTAAACAGTGAATCTAGTGGGCCTGATTGTTCATGTAGAATACTGTTGAAGCGGCATCATAAGATATTATCAGAACCAATTAATGCGGTGTTCTTGGCCTTGGAGAGTACCTTGGGGTCCTGCTCTGTAGTGATGTGTGGGGAGTAATGAATGTGGGAATTTCCTAACGAGTATCCAGAAAGGAGAAGGGTAAAGTTGGAGCTAAATTTGTTGGCCAGGAGATTAGCTATATCCTCCCATTCTGTATGAATAGCATCATTTACAATTAATTTGGTACATTGCCTTTGAGGCTTTGGACATAGCTGAAGAATGCTTTGTGATTGTCATTGGCCTGGGTGGCTATTTTTACCTTGCCTTCGGCCATACCTCTCAACCTCTTAGAACAAGAAATCTTGACAAAGCCTTAAATAATTGGGGGGGGGGGGCAGAGGCCCAAAAACAGGGATAATTTTTAAATATTGCTGTTACAAACTTAGAAAGTTGACAGACTAACAGGTTTTGCATTAGCATGAATTTTCTGAATGGTATGAAGTTGGAAACTCATATGTCTTTCATTACTCTCTGATGTCAGTCCTTAGTGCCAGTGATTTCCTAGAAAACCAAAATTTTAAGAGAAACAGACCAAAAACTATATAGTAAAAATCTGGATATTCTGTGAAAATCTGGACAGTTGATAGGTATGCCTTGATTAACCCCCCCCCCCGAGGTGCTTCTTTAGATTGCTGAGGTAGTTTTTATCTTGCTGGGTATTGCACATCCTAATTTTTGCCATGAGTTTCTTCCTTCTATTATACAGTCTATTTATGTTTGAATTCCACCAGGACAGCTTTTTTTAGAGCTGGTCCTGTGCTTATTCCTGGTAGGTATAGCTTTCTTTATGCAGCTGTTGTTATGTTTATAGAGAGTCTCTGTGAATGTTTTTGCATAGACAGCAGTGTTCTCGGGGTTTGGCAGGGGAGTTGAAATTTTACTACGGTAAAATTTAGTAGTAGTAAGTTTATCCAAGAATAATTACTAAAGTTTCCAGGGTTAGTAAGTGTCCTTAGTTTTATAGGGTCTATATTACATCAGCGAAAACTCTCTTGAACGAACGGCATTTCATTGAAATTGTCATTCATGAAATTCTGATCATGTGGGGGGCTGCACCCCCCCCACTAATTATATATACCAACTACAGGGAGGAAAGGGCAAATTTTCCCGTCTTCACTGTAATGCAATCTCACTATGAACAGTTCAATGAACAGCATGTTCGATGTAAGTGCATCGAAAACGCAGTTCGCTGAACTGAATTTTCAATGATGTAATAGGGACCCATTTTATATATACTTTAAAGCAGACAGGTTTATGGCCTGACCTGACCAGTGTGGATATTACAATGTGGGGAGGGTGGAGTGGCAATATCCTACCATGTCTGTGAGGATCAGGTTAAGGATGTTTGTATCCCTAGTGGATTTAGGGTCTATATTACCTAGTTGAGCAACCAGAATGTCGACTAACCTTTAGTTGACACATATCTGTTGAAACTGGACTTCAGCGAATGGCCAAATCATCGATTTATTTCCAAAGGAAAGACATCTGTTGGCCATTTTTTTAAATCTGCCCTTTTCTCAACTGTAGTGCGATCTCAGAGTTAGTATTTTTAGTTAAGGGGGTGGGGGGCATAGAACCCCACATTGTGTGGGGTGTGTGGGGGGTGAAGCCCCCCCCACTTCATAGTTTTTATTATAATATGTCATGCTTAGTTGGCCTACCGTTTTCTTTCCCTTGGAAAGAAATTGATGATTTGGCCGTTTGCTGAAGTGCAGGTTCGACACATATGTATCGATTAAAGGTTAGTCGACATTCTGGTTGTTCGCGTACATAATATAGACCCTGGATTTAATGGACCAGCTGGTAAAAGATGTTAGCATTTACAAAGTCCAGGAATCTCTGGGCCTGGAAGTTAAGGATCATGTATAATTCCCAGTTTATATTTGGGAAGTTAAAGTTGTGCATGGTGTTGGGTTCAGCAGTTGTGTCCAGTACATTTAACTAAATTTTGTGATTATCTTGGGGAAGAAAGAGGAGGACATATAGCTGGCAAGAATATGATATGGGACCTTATTTTTGATATTTTGGACATGGAGGAGCTTAAGCTCATCATATGGCTGATCCAGCCTTTAGATGTTTTTGTTTTTAATGTATATAGAGACACCTCCAACTTTTGTCTCTTCCAGTGCTGCAGCTGGTCTAAATGTGTGGAAGGCACTGTAACCATGCACTGCTGGGGTACACATTGTAGCTTTAAACCACGTCACAGTAAATGCACATATGTCTACATTCTGCAAGGTGAGTAAAGCCTACAGGGAATGCAGATTCATATTCAGATCTTGATCTGGCCAAGGCCTTTGATACCATTCCCCCCTCAGGAATTATAGAAAAACTCACTAAGCTAGGCATCAACAACTGGCTCATAGACAGAACCCACAGTGAGAAAGTAGGTGACTCCAAGTCAGACTGTCAGCCAGACAAGTGGAGTCCCACAAGGATTGGTCCTGGTCCTCTCCTGTTTGGTATTTACTTCACAGAAGTCCAGGCTAACACAAAGGGACTCTGGCTGACAAAATTCACAGATGATTGCAAGTTGGGAGCCATTATTAACTCTCCAAGTGATGTTGCCATCCTACAGAAAGGCCCCACTGAGACCAATGACTGGTGTCAGAACCATGTTCTTAAGCTCAATGCCAAATAAATGTATCATCATCCCATTTGGAAAAAAAACAATTCCCATGAAATACCACATTGATGGTAGTCCACTGAACATAGAAGGCATTATAAGAGATCTGGGAACACAGGTTGACAGCAATCTCTCATTTGACCGCCACATTGCCACTGTGGTCAGAAAGTCTTTCTATGTGGCACATCTCATTACTAAGGGTTTTGCATCCAGGAAGGAGGAGGTCATTGTCTCCTTCTACTCTTCCCTCATTAGGCCAATCATCGAATACAATGCCCCATTTGGCATGGACCTCACTAGACACCTGCAACAACTGGAGAGGTTGAAAAAGTACCTCACAAAGAGGATCCTAGGCCTTAAATACTTGTCCTATATGGACAGACTCAAAAAACTCCAACTATTCTCTGTCTCATATCGCCTACTTAGAGGTGATCTCTGCTTGACTTACAAAGCCATGTCTGACCCAGCTCTGTTAGAAATGCTACATTTAAACAAATCCCATTCCCTCCACACCACACGCTCCAGAGTCCTCAACCTCATTACAACAATCAACTGAATGTGCTGGAGGGACAGGTTCATAACCCAGAGACTGCCCATGTTATGGAGTAGACTTCCCATACATGTCAAACAGAGCACCTCACTGGTCCTCTTCAAGAGAAATCTTGATGAGTGGATGGGAAATAGAAAATTCACCCCGGGAATCACTCCAGTGGCTTTACTCGATACAGGCACTGGGAACTAAGGTCGGGTGGCATGATTCCAGGGTAATCTTATGGGCTAGAGTTGTAAAGGCTCCAGGGCCATTAGCCTAGTACACACCTATGAACCTATAAACCTCTGTAGCTTGTCCATACTATGTGAAATGTGTGAGTGTGTGTGTGTGTGTGTGTGTGTGTGTGTGTGTGTGTGTGTGTGTGTGTGTGTGTGTGTGTGTGTATATATATATATATATATATATATATATATATATATATATATATATATATATGTGTGTGTTTTATGTGTTCATGAGATCCTGTTTGGTGATGTAAGTGTTTGTATGCAAAGGCCTTCCCTCCAATTACATTGTATAATGACATCTCCCATATATTGCATTCATTTGTTTGAGAATTAGGTGGCTGTCAGTCTATATGAGGCCAGTGCTGCATTGCTTCAGCATGCCCATATCTACCGGGATAGCTGCAGAGGTTGCAGGGAAGTACATATTCCTGGCTTTCGATCCTTGTTTTGTGTTCTATGGGGGTGGGGGTGGGGGTGGGGGTGGTATGGGAGTGGTTCACAGCTGGCTAGTTTGGTTACTGTAAAAATGTAGGTTACTAATGACTACCTACGACCAAGTTGGAAGGGTGGGAGCTTCTCAGTGTGCAATCTAGCTGGTCATTGTATATTGAAGAAATGACAGACAGTTTTATAGGAAAAAAATCAGTTCTAGCTGTCTGTTCCTGCAGTGGGCACTGCAAACTGTCACTGCACAATGAGCAGCATCTAGGAAATGTGGCAATTCTACATAAGCAGGAAAAGGACCCCAGCAACAAACAATCTAGCCCTCTGATCAATAGCAAATATGCCGTTGGAGATATCAAACAGTGAATCCCAATGCTGAAGTGACCTGGTCATCCTTTACAGAAGTTAGGGAGCAGACCAAAGACTTCGTAATGTAAAACACTGTCTGGGGCTACCCAGAGTATAGAAACAAACCAATGAAGACTAACAATCAAACAGAAAGTACAGAAACTCAGAGAAAATGACCATGGCGAAAGTTTATGAATAAACCTGAATATCATTCTAACATTGTCTTCAAGTGAGGCAAGGATATTAAGAATTTTTGTAAAATAATGCATTTTCAAGTAAGATTGAGAATGGGCAATACTCATAGTGCAGATATATTTGTGACAACACTAATATATTCATTTTTGGTCACAACAGAACTATTCCTAGCCCTGGTCACTGCAACTTCAAAATTAAGGCTATTTAATTTAATTTTTATCATGTGATATATTTCACGCTGGTGAAATGGAACGTCTGCTTAGAAATAGGATCTATAAACGTACCAATGGCATTCAGGTTACAAATGGCAACAATATTCTTTTTAAGCATTCTGCAAATTGTATACATTTTAAAGGGTTTCTGTTTTTTGTTATCAACAAAGTTTTCATTAACAAGAGGGGTGGTGCTTGGAAACAAATTTTAGAATATAAAGAAACTTGGTGGCAGATATGTCTAAACATAGCTAGCAAGGAGATTGAGGACTATTAGAAAATGCAAAGCAGAGTACAGGCTTAAGATCACTACAGATACCAATAGTCATCTACCCACATTGTTGTCTCCTAGTATTCCTAAAAGTTTAGCTTCCCCTAAAAATTACCTTGGGTCAAGTCTTAAAATCCATGTCAGTGGCTAAAAGCACTATTTTCATGAAAACAGACAACTACCAGGCAGCATTCTCATTAGTGCGAAGTATGTGCTATCTGAACCTCAGCTTAAACTTTTCAACCTCAGACTATTAACAGTGTTTGTGGCTGATGCCTGCAGAATACCCACTGTTACTCCCCTACACAAGGCCGGCCTCTCTACAGATCCATGTAATTATAGGCCAGTCAATCTCACCGGTATTATATGCAAAGCCATGGAACATATCATAGCAGAACTCATTTAGGCAACTCACAGGAAACTTAACTGATCTAGATCCTAAGATGTAAGTTTTGTGAAGGCAGGTTCTGTTTCCTGAACCTAGTAAGCTTCTTTGAAAATGTTACTAGCGCTGTGGACAGTGGTCAGCCAGTGCCCATCAATTATTTCGATATGGACAAGGCTTTTGACACAATCTCACATACTGGCATTGTTAAAAATTAGAAAAACTTAATGTAAACCACTATATTATTTGCTGGATTCTAAATTAGCTATCACACAGATCTCCACTTATTAAATTTGCTAATGCCATGTCTAAATGTAAAATTGTAACAAGTGGGGTACCCATGGGCTGTCTGTTTGGCATTTATTTTTCAGACATCTAGCTAAATACCCTACAAGTGTGGCTGACCAAGGTTGCTGATGGCTGCAAGCTGGGCAATGCTATCTGCCCATCCACTGATACTAAACAGCTCCAGCAAGGGCTAGAATATGAAGTTACATGGTATACAGAAAATGGCCTCAAGCTAAATGGAAAAATGTGTGGCATAGTAGCATTTGGTAAAAAAGCTGTTCCCACCTCATATGTTATAAATTGTACTCCTACATGATCATAAGACACCTAGGTACTTATGTGGACAATTTTCTCTCATTTAATCCTGATGTTTCAACAATAGTCTGGGAATCTTTCAATCTGTTCCAGTTAATTTCCAAACCTTCATGAACCAAAGATGTCATACTGCCACTGTACCTCCCTTACTCCCTTATGAAACCCATCATTGAATACAATGCCCCATTTGGTATATATAAATAAAGCCTGTGCAAAACTGTTAGCAGAAACCCTGTGAAAGCATGTTAATAGCTGCATAGAGGCAGCTGTACCCACCAGGAAGAAGTACAGAACTAACTCAAAAAACAAGTCACCCTGGTGGAATCACAAAATCAATCAGATGTATAACAGGAGGAAGAAAATCATGGCAATAATTAGGAGGAGCAGCACCCAGCAGGATAAAAGTACTCTCATTAAACTAAACAAACAACTCAGAGGACAAATAAAGTCTACCAAAGTAAAATTTTACGTAAGTTTGGCCTACCAGGCCAAGGACAACCACAAAGCATTATTTAGCTATGTCTGCAACCTCAAAGGCAATACACAAGTGTGTGCATAGCTCATTGTAAATGGAGACACCTATACTGTACCAGAAGGTATAGCAAGCCTCCTGGCTGGTAAATTCAGCTCCAACAATACTCCTCTCCCTCTCAACCTTCCTTCAGGAAATATCAAATATAACTCCCCCTACTATCACTAGGGAGCAGGTCCTTAATGCTCTCTCTAAGACAAAGAACACTGCATTAATGGGCCCAGACAATATCCCAGGATGCCTTCTAAATAGCATGAAACATGACCTATCAGGGCCTCTGGAATTACTATTTAACTGTATCCTCCAAACAGGCTTCGTGCCTCATGAATGAAGAAAGGCAACAGTCATCCCTCTGCATAAAGGTGGGCCATCTACAGACTATGGAAACTACAGACCCATAAGTCTCACTAGTCTTATATGTAAAGCCATGGAATGAATTATCATGGAGATGATCAACAGAGATATAGTAAACCTCCAGACACTAGAACCAACTCAGTTTGGGTTTGTAAAGGGCAGATCATGCCTATTCAACCTGGTGGACTTCTTTGAGAAGGTCACCAAAGCAATGGACATGGACAAAATCATTCACACTGCCTACCCTGACCTGGCCAAGGCATTTGACCGAATTTCCCATTCTGGCATTGTTGACAAACTCAAGAGTTTAAATACAAACCCATATGTCACCCGGTGGATAGCCAACTGGCTCACAGACAGGACCCAGGAAGTTAGAATTGGGGAGTCCACTTCTACAAAGATTCCAGTCACAAGTGGAGTCCTTCAGGGATCAGTCCTTGGACCACTCCTTTTTTGCATTTACTTCTCAGATCAAGGCCAATGTCAGTGGTCTCTGGCTGACTAAATTTGCACATGATTGCAAATTAGGAGTTGCCATTGAATCTCACACTGACACAAATGTTCTCCAGCTGGGGCTGACACAGACAAACAACTGGTGTCAGAGTCATGGACTTAAACTAAATGCCAAGAAATTCATACTAGTATCCTTTGGGAAGTCATACATCCCTGGTAACTATGATATTGACAACACACCCCTTAGAGTTGACCCAGTAGTCAGGGACTTAGGGACACACATAAATAGAAATCTAGCCTTTGATCATCACGTGTCTACAGTGGTGAGGAAATCATTCTATGTTGCGCAACTGAACAAAGGTATGGTATCTAAGTCCAAGGAAGTCATTGTTCCACTGTATTCAGCATTCATTAGATCTCTTTGGTATGTATCTAACCAGGCATATCCAACAAATGAATTTTCTACAGAGGTTCCTCACTAAAAGAATACATGGCATATGTAATATGTCTTATGCAGATGGCCTCAAGGCCCTACCTTTTGTATTCTGTCTCTTGCAGGCTTTTGAGGGGATATCTATGGCTGGCATACAGAGAATTGCCAGACCCCACTCTGATGAACCTCCTGCATATTCACAAAACTAACAGTACCAGAATTACCCATTCTAAAGACTTAAACCTTGCTTGTGATATAAATAGGACCTGCTGGTGAGATATGTATGTATTCCAGAGACTACCCCATCTATGGAACAGAGTCCCCATCCATGTGAACAAAATTCCTCCCTAATCCAATTCAACTTCAACTTGGACAACTGGATGGGAAACCAGAAATTCATCCCTGGCTTGGCACCTATGTCTCTGATGCAAACAGGTAACTTGTAAATGGTTCATTTCCCTGGCCCATGCTTACAGTTATAAAGGGTGTCAGAACTTGTCAGAGATTTGGGATGCATTGCTAGGCTTAAAAAGGCCCTTGTGGTCATTAGCCTAGTAAACACCTATGAATCTATGAACTTGAAAGGTACCAAAAACACCTTACCAAGAAAATCAAAGGCCTTAAATCTTTCAACTATTCCAACAGAGTAGTACAACTCTCATTATATTCAGCAGCTTATAAGCTGCTCTGAAGTTACCTGTGTCTTGCTTTTCAAGCCATGATAGATCCAATCCTAATTGACCTACTCACTTTTTGTAAAACCAGTGGCTCTACAAACAACTGGACTAAGGACCTAAATCTTTAACAGTAAATAAACTAGACTTGCTGGAGAGACAGGTTCCTCAGCCAATGTATTCCCAGAATATGGAACAAGTTGCCACTACAGGTCAAGCAAAGTACCACTTTGACTACCTTTAAGGCCACTCTTGATGATGATTGGATGGATAGACACAAATTTACACCAGGGTTGTCATGTGCAGCCCTAACATGTTTAGGAGGCATGCACTTTTAAGTGTTGCTACTTGTGTATCTAGGACAGCACAGTGGTGTACCGCTTAGCACTGTCGCCTCACAGCAAGAGATTCTCCGGTTTGATTCTCGGCTGGGGTGCCTTCTGTGTGGAGTCTGTATGTCCTCCCTGCATTCATATGGATTCCCTCTGGGTGCTCCATTTTCCTCCCACATTCCAAAGACATAGATTAGACACTCTAAATTGACCCTAGGTGTGAGTGTGTGCATGTGAGTGTGTGGTGCACCCCCCGAGGGCTGGACATCAGGCTAGCAACACAAGCCCATAAAGGCCGTACCTGCTACAGAAACAAGTGCTGAAGGGTGCTCATTGCCTAATGTGCTGAATGCATGGGACTGAATCCAGGCTCCAGGACTTGTGTATATAGCTAGGCATTGTATGGTCCTCATGACCAATTGTCTAGTATCATTCCCTATGTTCTGCCTCAATTTGTCTGCTATGTCTCTCTGAGAAAGTTGATTAACCAGCAGTGATCGTGCGCTAGTGCTGAAAAAAGTTTCATGTGGGTCAGTGTATTCTACTGTGACTAACAAATACAAAAACTAAATATCCCAAACTCTAATGAATTAGTAGCAAACTAAGGTTAAGTGCAGATGATAATAGATAGCTAAATACCAGATACCATTTACTCCTAGAGCTTGTTGTAACTAATATCCTAGAAAAAAAATCAAATGCATTTCAGTTCTGACTTCCTCTTAATGATCACTGCAATCTTATATTCCAAAATCAAACACCTGAAACACCACAAAAAGCAATCTATTTGAGATGCAATCTGACAAAATAGCCAACTCTCCAGAATTGAATAGAATCTTATTCTAACTTCTCAAGATGCCAAATATGCCAGTGTTTCTTACAACAAATAAGGACAAAGACCAATTGAAAGACACAGTATTTATAGACCACTATAAATCATTTGATTTAATTGACCATCGACTGCTACAAATAGCACTATTAGCAAACAGCCAACCCCTTCCTTAATATACTATATCAAGCTGTCTATGGAATATTACCAGATTCCCATCTTATTCTGTCCTGATGGCATTTAATGTACAAGTCTTGCTCATATGTGGCCATAAAATGCCATCTTCAAGAAGACATGACAACTATTGTAACTTGCTTTATCAGCAGAAAACTAGTTCTTAACGCATCAAAAAACAATTCAGCGATTTTGGTACCAACCAGAACCTATTTCTAGGCCCCATAGTGTGGCATATTACAAACTGTAGTCATTAACATTCTAGAGGTGAAACAAGAATATATACATCTGGGTCTTTGGTTTGATCAGAACTTTAGCTTTCCATTGCTCATACTGTACATTAAGCACACTAGATTAAAATATAGAACATAATGTTTTGGACTTGAAAACTTTCTGTTTAATTTAATTTTTGTTTCCAGCCCAAGCTGACCATCAGTTGTTAGGCTGTCTTCCTGTGGATCCCCTGCCTTCACCTCAGCTCCCCTAGGGAGGAATGGGGGAAATCTCAATCAATACCAGTATTTCTCTGCTAGCCAAGGTTGTTGTTAGTGGGCAGGGGAAGGCACAGAATGGTGCAGTAGGCCACCTCACAGGAAATGAGAGAGAGAGAATGTATAACTTCCATAACCTGAAAGTACATCCTCAGTCTGGATCCTCAGCCAAAACAATGTAAACTAACCATTCACTTTCAATACTGTTCAATGTCAGAAACCTCAGCAATTATGTTGATCTAAACATAAACCCTGCAAGAAACTATTAGATGTACCTGCTTTAAACAAAACAAATTAGACACCTGTCATAAATTGTCTGGTCTCATCACCTTGGAGCAATTGTTACTAATTGGCACAGTATCATGTAGGTATTTTTTATCCATTGCTGTTCAAAATGCTTGTCTTTTGACTGCACTTTATGTTTTTCTTTTTGACTTTGGCAAACAAAGATAGATAGACAGACATAGAGCTGGATGGATAGATAGATGCACAAATAAAATAACTAGGCAGCTGAAGGTCACGCTGGTGATTCAGACAGACTACTACTACGTGACTTTTTGTCAGTCTGATTCACAAATGAAACTTGCCTTTATAATGCTTCAAATAACTCCTGATCCAAGCATTATGCTCATACATTTCACACAGTACTAACTTCACATTTGTATACAGTAATGAATTCTGCCTTTCCAAACCATTTGTCTGAGAATATACACCAAACTAATCTTCTCCCGTATCATTTTCATTTTACTGCCTTACAAGAAACCATATTTTGACATAAAAATTATTTGTGCCTGTAATTTGGACTCTGATGACTTAAATTTTTTTTTCATTATGTCATCCCACATGCTGCATTGTTGCTTTAAATGCATAGACCGGCTTAGTGCTCCAGTTTTGGTAATTTAAATTGACAATAAGGTGAAAGAAAATGTGCATTCTTAGGGTGGGACTGAGACAGGGAGCTGGAATAAAAGTGCACTGAACACTGCATGCAGCAAAAGCAAGTGTTTACTATGATTAACGGTGCATCATTTGGTTGCTGCATGAACTTAGCAGTGTCACAGTCTCAAAACAGCGGCACTTTCAGGGTTTAAAAACACATATAATACATTTCATTGCTGGGAGACAAGCCCCAATATGGTGCAAGTCCTCACCTTCTGATCTCTAAATATACCAACTGCAAGGTTATACCCACTTAAGAAGGGAGAGAAGGTAGAAAACACATGTAAAGTTTACATTCTCCCCCTTCTGACCATATAATTAGTTAATGAATTGTCTAGGTAATCCTGATCTAACCAAACCTTGACTACATGAAGCTTGTAAACCTCTTGTTTCCATACCAAGTCTTGCCGTTACAGGCTGTGGCAATGAATATGTTTCCTGAAATCCAGTTGTTATGCAAAAGAACAGGGCAAAATGTTGCAATAGTAGAAAAGAAAGAAAACAAAGAAAAAAAAAGCACCAAGGGAAAAAAAAGACATTCTACTAAAAAGAATGCATCCTGTAATCATAACCCTTTTGATACTTATTTAGAAACACTTGGTGGCCACTGTACTACACAATTCAGTGTTTTTTTGAGCAAACCTTGTAAATTGCAGATAACTCTTAATTATATGCTAATCTGAACATTTGACTTCTCTAATTAACAGCAAAATTACTTGCACTCACACATTTTAGACAGTTTTTATTTATTTACTGTATTTACTTTTTTGTATTCTGTAGTTTGTTTTTACATAGAGATGTAGACCATGGCAATGGAATTGGAGCACATAGGGAGTTTGCTTTTTCAGGGGGGAAAATACAGAAGGTATTGAAAAATAAATAATGTGGCATGCTACTGTGTTCCTAGAGAAACAGCTGTTATAGGAATAGGGAACTAAGATGGAGTGCAGCCAGCAAAGGGAATAGTGCTGGAAACTGATCAAAAGTAACTAGCGTGTCATATTAATCACTGTAGAACCTTCAGGGAATAGTTTTTTCTACAAAATGGTAAAGTGAACAATTTATTGTAGCCTTGATACTATGGTTTGCTATTGTCACATAACATGAAAATAAAATGGAAACATACACAACTGAAAAGTTCTGTAAATTCCAACTACTTTAGTATTCTTTTAAAGCACATAATGCATGGTCTGTTGTTTAACCTTGTCTGAAGGGGAGAAAGTGAAATACTTTTCCCACTGGGTTTTAAATATACCTGCTTCAGTTACTGTTCACTGAAGCGTAGACACCCGTGCCATCCTGTACTGTTGTTTTGCTTTTAGGCATACAGTACTGATAAAAAATAACAGTTTAATGCATGGTTTACATCTTAAGATGGACCACTATAATACTATAGTAAAACTCTTTTGACAATAAATATTATTTCTACACCTGCTTGATGTATTTTATCCTAGGGTTTAAGATTTTATTTTTTTATATTGTTAACAGCAGACTTTGAGAAGAAGATCACCCGACATTAAGCAACTATTTCTTACTCCCACCAAGACTATCAGCTCTGCCTTCCAGTATATAGTTCATATTAGCCTAATGTGAACTAACAACTGAGAGCTGTATGAAACTCAAATGGCTAACAGCTTATTGTGTTCAAAATATACAAAAATGCAAGGCAAAGTATGATTTTTGGTACTTCTTTCATCAATTTTTTGTTTTATGCTAGCTGATATATTCTTTCTGTAGTTACAATGCTAAACAATAATAACATATGCCCTCGTGCTTCCTTCATAGCCCGAGCAGCAAAAAGTAGTGACCATTTCAGGATAACTGTGGTCTGCAGCAGCTCTCTGATGTCCTGATAACACCTGATAAACTGACATGCTCTACCAGTTTTGAAAGTGTTCTTTGTATAGTGCCCAAAGGTAATTTAACTAGATCAGCAGTGCATAACTTTACCAGAATTGTATCCTGTATTAAGACTCAGCATGAATGCTTTTGTTGTGACTCTTAGATACACCATTCAGTAAAACATCTTTGACAATGTGTCATTCATATAGTACTAGAATCCAAGCAACAGTTTGTTCAGGGAAACTGAATCTATGGAGATGGATTTGCTAAATATGTATCAACGTACGGATGTATGTATGTACATAGTTATCCGACTCTCTACCTATCTGCTTAGATGTCTGCATATATGTACACCCCTATATCTATCTATACTAGCAATTTCTCGTCCTTTCCAGGAACTGCTTTTCAGTTCAGTTTAAGTTGGGGTTTATTCATAAGGAAAATAGAAAAAGTGGCAAATAACATAAGAGAAATACAGTACTTAATTCAGAGTAGGATTTTTTTCCCAAAGCTCTGCACAGTTATTAACATAACTTAAGTATTCCTTTAATATAAAGGTTCTTTCAGAACTGCTCAATAACTTAAACAACACTGAGAGAGAGCGCTCTTTTTATGTTCAGCTTACTCTGTATCATGCAGGCATATATAATTCCATAGTAACTCCTAATGCTTTTCCAGCTTTCAGGGACACCTTCCAGACTGCATTCATCCTTTACTCATAGCTTCCTGGAGTCTCTTCATCAGAACCCTCTCTATACCATGAGGTCACAAATCTAATCTCCTCAAGAGGCAGAGGACATGATATATTCCATGATGTACCTGCTCCCTTTTATTTGTCATGAAAAGCCTCTTTCTGGTGTTTTACTGCCTGTCTATATTTTACAGGAACTTTGTATTTCCCTTCCATGGCACACTTTCTGCAGAAGGCAACCTGAACAAACTCAGCACTGCAGCAAGCTATGTGTTTCTCAAGCTCAGGAGTCACTGTGGCATATGCCCCCCCCGCCCCGAGCAAAGCCACTGGTTTAGGACTTTTGTTTGGAAAGTAAGACCAAGACAGCCCATCTGTGTTTACAGAATGGTGACCTGAGCATAAGGCTGCAGAGTGAAAGCCCATATGGACAATTTTGGATTGCAATATTTCTGATAGAGCCATTGCAGTGTGGCATGGTCAGTAATTAACAGAAATTCCTTACCCAGCAAATAGTATCTTTGGTTTGTGAAGGGCCATTTTATAGCAAGGCATTTTCTCTATATATGGCTGAATAATGTCTCTCAGCCATACTCAATTGTCTACGCATTTAACAAATGAGATGCTCATCCCCATCTATAATCTGCACCTGTGTCCACTACAGAGGCATCTGTGTACAGTAAGAACTGATTGGAAAACACAGGAGCTATTATTCCTGGTTTTGAACACAGTGTATCTTTTAATTGCCTAAAGGCTTGTTCTGCTTTCACTGTCTGCTTACTCATAAAGGGAACTATATCCTTGTTTAAGGTAGAAAACAATAGTAGCAACATTAGGAATAAATTCTCAATAATAGTCAGACAGGCTGCAAAAAGTCTTATCTTCACTTTTAGTGGTAGGCTTGAGCTGGGTTTGTACAGCTTCAGTTTTCTCAGCCTGTGGTTTCATTATCAGGCTTATTATTTATCCCAAGTAGCAAGCTGACTTAGTAGTCAGCCCAGCTTGATGCAGAAATCTAAAAAGGTTTGAACTTTAGTAAGATGACTTTTATAATCTATGGGAAAAAATGTATGCACCAGTTAGGTAGGTAGTCACATGTCTAGTGAGGGGGTCTAAAAAAAGTATGTCTGCCAGCCTCTGGAATGTTGCTGGTGCTCCTTGTAGACTAAAGGCAGCACTCCAATGGGAAATGGCATTTTTCTTTACCTTCTGGGAATAGCAAACCTTGCCAATATCCTTTTATTAGGTACAAAGTGGACATAAGCTTAGCCTTGCTCAATTTTTCAATCAGTTCATCCACCTGAGGCATGGAAAATAAATCAATTGAGGGTATGCAGTTTAGTTTTCGTAAGTTGTTGCAAATCTAACAAGTCCATTAGGTTTGGAGACCAGCACAATGGGGCTTTTTCCCTCACCTTGGGATTCTTCTATGACCTCAAATTTGAGCATTTTCTGTGCCTCTTTCTTAACTGCTTCTTGTTGACACACTGGTTCTAGTATTTGGTATGGTATCAGTTTTACATTTTGTCTTGTATGTTGTGCTAAATTAAACTGGTTATATCAGTCAACTCTGAAAATATGTCTTCATTTTTGAACTCTACTTCCTTTACTTGTTTTCTAAGATCCAGGTTATGCCTTATTTATTGTGATCTCATGATATGACATGGGGGCCTAATCTTCCTCTGCAAACATACTTAGTACAGACACTTAAGTTTCTCCCTAAGGTTTCAGATAATTTAAATAGTATAATTGCTCTGGTTTTCTTTGTCCTTCTTGTCATTCCATAATGCATCTATCACTTATGTTTTCTACAGTTTCAAAAAATCTTTATTCCAGTTATCAATTCTTGGAAAAACAGTTTTGTTATATGCCCTCTATTGTGTATCCTGTATTCTCTCATTTTTTTGTTTTTTTTTTACTAATGGCATTATATGCTATTTGTAAGTCACTGTTGGCATATTCAGTCTTGGGATTCCTGACTGCAGAATCCTATTAGCCAGTCGAGAAACCAGAATTTTCACCTTCCCCTTCCAGGCCCAGGAGACTTCCTTCTCTATTAAATCAAGGCATTGGTGGTATAAAGGGACAATGCCAGGATCATATATAAATCTTTATTTTCACAATTCAATGACCATCTCAAGCAAGTCATGTGTACCATTAGACCACTGGGTCAGCTGGAGGCAAGAGTTTATAAATAAGTAACCCAGTGGGATCTTGTTATCTTTTATCTATTACCTTTATTTTGTATATGTCAGGGACAAAAATTAACAACAGCATCAGTTGTAGAAACAAATTCCACACGAGGATTTTCAGAGCACAGTATGCCCATTTGCCACCATTCTCTTTACTGTGATCAACTTGCCATCAGATTTAGGGTGGAATCATTAAAAATGTACCTCACTCACAAATACCATGTTTGATCTAGGCCTGCCATGGTGTCCACTGGCCCCTCTTCTGACTTTCCCAAGAAAAGGAAAGAAAAGCACCTAAAGGAGAAGTTGGTTTAAGAGGCTGATAGTTTCTTAGCGTCAGAGACCTCTCTCTAGGCTTCAGGGTACCAGAGATGGGTGCCTTGCTTGGCCAGGGTCTCTGGCATGATCCATCAGGAGTCAAACCAAACCAAACCATCGCAAAGGTGAAAGTAGAGGTACTTTGAATTTATTATTAATCCAACAGGTGCATAAGACCATTTTTTCCCATTAAAATCTAGGTTTATTGATGTAAAATAACTATACTCAGCAACACACCTTTATGGTGCAAATAGCTCATGTCACATGATTTTGTCATATGTATTGAAAAAAAACCATGGAAAAAACAAACAGTATTTATAATGCACCAAAAAAAATCTCAATTATAGCCATCTAGTAAAACATCATGTCTTATAGATGAAGTTTTATTTGTCAAATAATCGCTACAATACCACTGATAGCTATAGTATAGTTAGTATTTTTAAAAGCATACAATATATTGAACTTACTCATATCTTATGAGGAAGCTAATACTAAATAATATATGTAATGCATAAATAATTAAGCATTATTCCACCATGACAGAATAACACACTGGTATTGATAATCCGTTTCTTTCCAATCTGTGAAGTATGCCATGTTAAAATATGTAATGGTTGATCTTTTTCTAAACTTCCCATTTTTTTCTTCAGTATGAGATTCATATACCTCTTTCTCAGTTTCTACATCTATTTATTTTAGTTTATTCCTAATTATAGGCCTTTTCCTATCAGTCTTCACACTGACTTATTTTGTTAGTTTATTCATTTAACAACTGAAGTCTTTTAACAAGACTCACTATATGATTTATTTAACTCTTCTGCTCAGAAACAAATTGTGGCTCCTTTTCTAAATTCTAGCCACATACTTTTTTCCTTTATTGGTCTATGTATTTCTAACAGTTTATTTGGTTGAACTTTTTTTCACCCCTACATCTTGCATAGTTCTTTAAATTTGTGAGATTGCTGAGATATTATCACATCATGGGTTAAGTTAGGTATTAGAACTACTGGGTGTAGAATTTACATAAAAGGGTTTGTATTTCTACTTGCATTTTAGTTTACTTCTTTCTGTACCCAGGTACACATATGTTTCATATTTTCTTTTTAGTAGTTGGTTTATGTTTACAAACATATTGTATTGTAACTAACACAGTCATGTTTCCTGACTCCAAAGATCTTTGGATCTCTTTTCCTTTTACCACAGCATTACATTTAACAAGCTTAGTAACAGCAGATGAGGAAAAAACACTCCTTAGTTCTAGTAGTTAAAAGTCCAGCATTAACAAATTCCAGTAATCACAATCTATAGACATGCTTTTAGGTAGAGTTGACCAGTCTTTTTTACAGGTACAATATTGCAGGTAGCAACTGTGCAGAATTGTCTTATGTGGCTTTTCTAGAACATTTATATCAACCAACTTATATGATAGCCTTTTTTTCATGTGCACAAGTAAAGAAAGATCCAGCTGAGTGCGCCTCCAGATGTTTCTGCAGTTACTGCCTTATAGGCGTCAAATATTGCTTGTTCATATTTGTGTTAATAATTCCAAAACCATGCTATATGCAAGATATCAGAAGATTTTGTCTTAAAGCATACACGATGGCAAACACAATTGATTTGATATTTGACCTTTGTCTAATACAGCTAAAGAGATATTGAATATTATTTGTATGCTGCTTATTTGTATTGTAATAATTTTCTTATTTCTCTAAATATGTCAACATTCAGGTAACACAGATAGAGCTGCATAGCCTCATATGAAAGCTCACAGCTGTATGAAGAAAATCCTGCTGGGACTATGCATCTTGCTTGAATGGTTACTGAGATATCATAATCTATTTATACAACATTACAAAATTAATAATCACTGCCTTTATTTTGTCTTTTAAAATCCAGTTTAAAGCATTGAACTGAATTCCCCAATGTAAAGTTTAATTTATTCTGATAGTTTGCCCTTTACAGTTTCTTTTATAGCTGGTCGAGCAATTTAGGGTCACTCTAGAATATTCATTTTCTTAAGTTGCTATTAAGTTTCCAGCTGTAAAACTGAAATATCCACTGAGTGAAACTTCAGTTTTAGAATTTCTTGATTCATTTTCTGATAGTTTTGTATGTTATCATGGTTCTGTATGCTTCTATTAAGTCCAAGATTAGATGTAAGGTCAATGTTGTGTCTCATATAGCATGGGACATTATTCTGTTGCCAGGAATCTCACAAATTCTATCAAGAGTTTTTTCAGAGCATGTACGAGGTTTAGGAATTCCCATCAATCCAATAGCTGACTCATTATTGTGGATAGTTTTTGAATGTTGACTAAATGCTGGTCAGTGGCTGCACTTCTTTCTAGAAGGCTGAGCAGATGTCAGTCAGTGGTTGCATTTCTTTTTTGGAGGCTAAGTAGTTGCTGGACAGTGGCTGCATTCAGTTTTAGAAGTTAAGACTACAGGTTGGGAAATGACTCTGTCCTGCTTGACCTCCTAAATGCTCATAAGCTAGACATGCCTCAAAAATACTAGGAAACTAAGCCTACATTCGAATATAAACAAAAACTATTGGTGAGAGAGATATCTCTTGCAGATGATTCATTGCCTTTAATGCATGCTCCCATTCAACATAAAATGTAGTAGTTCCCTTAGTATTTAAATCAAAATTAAACTAGCCAATCAATATTAAGCTAACTGGCTACCTGTAAAACAGCTTGCTGACTTTCTACTTGCCTCTCAACTATTTAAACTTATCAAGAATGACACCTTGCCCCATGAGCATCTAGACTGTTCAGAAATGCACCTACATACACCCTTAGAAATCTTAACCATTCATGTCCTCTCCTCCACCCCCCCCCCCCAAACTAGTCTTCATGCACAGACCATGCTTTCTCAGTCCTTGGTCCCAAATTGTGGGAATCTTGCCCTTCTTTTCTTAAAGATAAAAGCACATTTCAAGACTCTAGGAAAATGAAACTGCTATCTCTCTGGTGTTATAACTTAGCATCTCCTACCCTTCCTCCCTCTACATACCTGACTCTGACTCTACTTTTGGTCATGATTCTTTCAGTGTCCCATCTCTAACTTCCACTCCATACATAATGCATTATATGTTGTATTGTCAGTCACTCTGTATATAATGTCATTTATCTATTCCCGTTACACCCCCAAGGCAACTGTAATATTCACTTTGTATATTATATGTATATATTGCCTTTTGTCACTCTGTATGGAACGCCAATGTATCTATTGTGTTTACCCTAGAATGAAACTGAGATAGGTCAAATGCAATCAATGTTCTAACCTGGTTAACAAATTCAAAATAAAATGAAATAAAATAAATAAACTTAGATGGATCAGTAGAGTAAAAGTCACTCCATGTGTAGCCTGTCAATCCCTTATTGAAAGGGAATGTAGGTAAACTACAGTGGCTAGGCTGTTAATGGTCTTATAGAGTTCTTGCTTAGTATACTACTATGAACCCATAAATATGAGAAATGTAGTATGTGGTTCAGTGCCTGTACTTTTTTTTTTGAAGAGGTGTAATAGAATTTACTTAAGTTTTAGTACAACTCAATAAAACCTCAGTTATCTTCTCCATCTGGAAGAGAACACAGCAGCTACAGTTTCAGTGCACAAGTTTGCAGCATCTCAGAAAAATATCACTCACATACAATTTCTTTTAAAAACTGCCATTTTCATTGCCATGAGGATCTGCTTTCGCCAGAACAAATGATATGTAAAATGTGCAAACAAGGCAATACTTTAGCTAGAGACTTAATCTTAGTAAAGTTTTATACGGGTATATAAGATCTGGAATAATAATAATAATAATAATAACAATAATAACAATAATAATTATGATAAACATGTTTAAAATGTTTCTTTCTAGCTTTGTTCAGGAAAGGTATGATGCATTTATGTCCTTAAGCAGGAAGGTTAGAGTCAACTGCATTACCTCAAGTGTTAGCATACTAGCCACTGTACACAATAATGCAAAATATCTGGATATACACATAAAAGTAGATATAGATATAGACATGGACATAGATATTGATATATAGGTGGAGAACTTTCTTGGGGAAGCCTGATTCAGCAGTCACAACTCCCTTCTTTCGATGACTGAGCTGGAGGTTGTATTAAGGAAATATAAACAGGCACAGCACGCTTTTAAAGAAGAGGAAATATTACTCATTAATTATTCTGGTTTTGAAAAGCCTGCCACAAAAATAAAAAAAATAAAAAAGATTAGTATTACTACGTAGCTAGAGGGTTGCTTGCTAAAAGTTACACCTATCAAGTTTCCCAACTCATATTCTCATCACAATAACTTCAGAGCCCCAGTGATCTGCCAGTGACCAAGGTTTCCAGTTCCCTACCTAGGAGACAGAGACAGCAGACAGGTCCAGTAGTCCATCTTGCTATATAGCAGCATCTTTGTGGTTCTCTCTCTTTAACACAACCTCCTGGCATTAGCAGACAGTGTGTCCTTAAATGTCTTCAGGTATTTGTCTTCATACAACTGATGAGACATAGTTAAATACACTGATGATCAAGCTGCATTCAGTTTATGGTCAGTGGGATGCTAAGTTGAAACACAAACTAATTTTAATCGAGTAACTGGGGTAGGACAGTGGTGCAGTGGTTAGCATGACTCATTGTGGTACTTGTTCTCTGGGTCACTTCCTAGTTGCCTTCATTTTCAGCATGTCTTCCTGCTGTTAGCATAAGATTTCATTGTGAACTTCAATTTTCTTCAGAATCCCAAATGGTAAGCAGATCATCAACTGTTAATGTTCCTGCTTCTCCTAAGTGTGAGTGCAGAATGCATAGAAATGAATATATATCCATGAGTCTTGCACTGGACTAGTGTCTAGTTGAGTATTGTTTTATGGTTTATTTCCATTGCTTGACTTTATGTTACAACTACCACTGAATGGATAATGCAATTATTGAAAATGAATGACTGAATGAGTGAATGAATGGGGACTTAAGCAATCACTTTATATCAGGTGTCCAGTTTAGTTTAATTTCATGTGCCGATTACTAACAGTATTCCATCAAGGTTTACCAAATTGTCTTTTTAGGATATTTAGATTTCTCTAGCTTCAGAACAGGATGAGAAAAACAAATTCTCATTAACACGTAGCAAATTTCTTGCATTTTTTTAAATGCGGTTTTGCAGGTGTTAAATCTTTGCTCCTTAGCAGTGTTCAAGCAAAAGAAATGATGATATGTATACTAGCAATTTAATTATCTTGCTGTTATGGAAAGAATACCAGCAATTTAAAATGATTTGGCTACTTATTGTAATCATACCTATTATCACAACTCTGAAAATTAGCAGTTGTTATGTCCAGCTCATGATTTCTGGAAGAAATTATAATGTTTACCTCTATTTCGATACCCAGTAATAGTCTTATTTCTATGTTTAGTTATTCTATTACTCTAGTGAATGAAGCCCGGTTTCTGAACACCTGGGGGTGGGTTGGATATAGGTTTTATTATTTCTGTAAGAGTGCCATTCAACAAATAATTTACTTTGGTACAACATTTTTAGCAAAATGTGATGATTATAGGCAAATTTAGGAAGACCCTGTAGTTTTACTGACAGCAGTAACAGTGGAAGACAGCACTATTAAGCAATGTTGAGAAATCAGGATCAGTAGAATTAATGTTCTTGTAGTATGAAACACTCAGCTTATTATTACTAGTATTAGATCAGTCAATTGTAATTGCCATCCACTAATTAATTACATAAAATGGCTGTACTTTCACACCCCCTGTGGCTTTAATTTGACAGGTAAATTGTTAAACCAGTACAGATTATTACAGAGTTTATATCGAGTGCACAAGAAATTGGATGTTCCCATCCAGCAGGCTTGGGTCACTTAAGTCATTTCTATCAAAGCATCATCATATCTCTCTAAGCATCATTGAAAGCACAGTCTGGCATGTAGCCAGACATCAAAAGCCTTCCTGTGCAGTCAGTGCTTTACTAATAGGCAACTGCAAGCTTTCAGATTTTCTCTTGGTTTCATGTGTTCATCTGACACAAATTTAATTAAACTGAATCTGGTGTTAAAGTATGAAGAGATAAAAGTGATATGTCACAAATTAAAGTGCTGTGAAATATATCAGAAGCATGTCTTCTCCATTTCAGTAAAATATTATTAGTTCCATTTAGTTTGAAAGCCTTTGAAGTCTGTCAGGCTCCAAATATTAACATAGTCGTATGAGGGGGGCATGGGGCCTTGAGACCCCTTCCCCTTTCCTTATAGTTACTTGAAAACTGAGTTTTCTACTTCATTATTATACATTTACAACTGATGATTTCTAGTATTCTGATAGGATATGTGACAGCTGTGCCCTTTGGGTATATGCTGCAAATCCATAACATTATAGCAATGCAGAATTTCGACATCTAGGTGTCTGCTACTTCACTCCTTTAACATGTTGTCATTATAAATAGTACTGCCTCAGAGCAATACTTACGTGCACTGCACTGAAATGTTATACCTATCTCTTTCAATTGTAGGCCTTTATTATAGTCTGATTATTCTATTTTCTTACTACTACCATTTGCTTTTAAATAAAACCAAGTGGTATTTTAAATATTTGTTGATTGTTGAGTACAGTTATATATTCATAAATAATTTAAGTGCTCCGCCTTGTGTCATGACTATTTTCAGGGAGTTGCTTTGCTAGGACATGTACATTAAAATAAACACATATAATAATGTAATATATGGCATTCATTTTTGGACATGTGTAATGTTTTAGTTATAAGTATGCATTGCTCCAAAGCACAGTAAAACAGTACAGAAAAATCAATACAGAATGACTTCATATAATGTGCTGAGACCCATATTATTTTAATAAACCAATATACTGTAAGCATTTAACTACAAAAAACAGAATGGGTACTAAATTTAACAATGCTTTCATCTGATAAACTGAAAATTTGCGAAGGACTACCTGAACATAATTGTTGTGGAGTTTCATAATAGAAAAGTCCTCAAGATTAAATATTTTTGATCAACACCTGTTTTTTGTACGTGAATAAGAAGTGAATGTCTGCTGTATGAAAATATGAACTAATCAAGCTATTTACTGCTTGCTGCCTCTCAGAAAGACAGAATACTTATGCTGTAGCTATCATATATATACATGCTCAAAACAACTGTTGAAGAGATGCATATATGGTCAGAAAGTCTTGACACTTTAAGCAGATGAGTTGCTTTGCATATTTTCATAGGTTCATAGGTTCATACTAGGCTATCTGCCCTAGGGCATTTATAAGCTTAGCCAGAGTGCCAGAGTGTGTTTGGCTTTCGCCACCCATTTTAAGTTAATTTTGCTATGCCCTTTTTCGAGGTTAGTATACTGTGCCTCTGTCTAACAATGACACAGAAGTGATACCCAGGGTAAACCTACGATCTCCCATCCACTCATCAAGATTCCTCTTGAAGAGAGTCAATGAGGGACTCTGCCTAACCTGGACTGGGATTTTATTCCAGAGTGAAGGGAACCTCTGGGTTATGAATCTGTCCCTCCAGCATGTCCTATTTATTTCAGTGCTGAGGTTCAAGTCTCTCGAGCGCGTGGTCGATGGGATTTGGATTTTCTGAGGTGCAGCATGTCCATTAATTCCGGGTTGGACATGGCTTTATACGTCAGGCACAGATCGCCTCTGAGCAGGCGGTATGCCACTGAGTAGAGCTGGAGATTCTTTAACCGGGCAGCATATGGCATCTGTTTGAGTCCTTTGATCCTCATGGTGAGGTACTTTTGGGGTCTTTCCAGTTGCTGCAGGTGTCTGGTAAGGTACATCCCAAAAGGGGCATTGCACTCAATTATGGGCCTGATGAGGGATGAATAAAGAGGCACGATGACCTCCCCTGATCTAGATGTGAATCCCTTCATGATTAGGTGGGCTATATAAAATGTTTTTCTAACCACTTTGGCCACGTGGTTGTCAAATGAGAGATTGCTATCAACTTGGGTCCCCAGGTCCCTAATTACTTCTTCTGTACTTAATGGATTACCACCTATGAGGTAATTTGTGGGCACTTTGTTTTTGCCAAAGGGGATGACTATACACTTTTTGGCGTTTAGCGTGAGGCCATGGCTCTGGCACCAGTTGTCTGTTTCTATGAGGCCCTTTTGGAGGATGCTTGTGTTGGCTGGAGAGTTAATTATGGCACCCAGTTTGCAGTCATCTGCGAACTTGGTCAGCCACAGTCCTTTCATGTTGGCCTGTACCTCCGAGAAATATATACTGAACAAGAGAGGTCCCAGGACTGAGCCTTGTGGGACGCCACTTGTAACTGGTTTGGAGTCTGACATGGCCCCAGCAATTCTAACCATGTGGGTTCTGTCCTTGAGCCAGTTTGCAACCCATCTAGTGACATAGGGGTTTATATGTAAGCTGATGAGCTTATCTATAATGTCCGAGTGGGGTATTGTATTGAAGGCTTTTGCGAGGTCCAGGTAGGCTGTGTGGACCACCTTCCCCTCGTCAATGGCCTTGGTGACTGTTTCAAAGAAGTCGACCAGGTTTAAGTGGCAGGATCTGCCCTTAACAAAGCCGAACTGGGTAGGATCCAGTGTCTGTAGGTCCCCAATATCTTTATTTATGAGGTCCATGATGATCCTTTCCATAGCTTTGCAGACCAAGCTAGTCAGGCTTATGGGACGATAGTTTCCAGGATCCATTGAGGCACCACCTTTGTGGAGAGGGACCACTGTTGCTGTACATCACTCTTTGGATACATATCCTGTAGTAAGGCTGAGACTGAACAGTAGTTTTATGTTTGGGGTTAGCTCTTCTTGGAGTTCATGTAGGATGCAGCCCGGGACACTGTCTGGTCCCATTGATGCTGTGTTTTTTGCTTTGGAGAGGGCGGCTCTTACCTGAGCATCTGAGATGTCAGGGGGGCAGCACTCTGCTGGGATAGATATTTGCCCTTTTGGTAGGGGGGGGGGGACATTTGCGTTGAACCTGTCAGCTAGCATGTTGGCAATGTCTGTGGGTTCGGTGTATTTTTTGTCATTTTGGACTAATTCTGAGCATATCTGGGAATTCCCACCCAGGTTACTAACATAACTAAAGAAAGCCTTGTGATTATCCTTAGTGTCCTGTGCAATTTTTCGCTGGCCTCAGATGATTTTATGAGTGCCCATAGTTTTTTGCTAATACTGATCAGAGATGCCTTCCCTTTTTGGGATTTTGCTCTATCATGTAGTAGCTTCCTCCTTCTATTGTATAGTTTGTTTATGGCTGGGGTCCACCAGACAGGACGTCTGCCTTTGGAGGATTGGGTCTTGGTTTTATTTGGGATTGCATGATCCATGCATTCCTGAAGGTGTTCATAGAATGCGTTTATAAAGGATTCTGTGGTCTGGGCCGTATTTTCCACAGGCCCGGGGGACTTTGAAGGATTCCACCTCGGTTTTGAGGAGTGTGAAATTTGCTTTAGAGAAGTTTTTCACTGTGGTTTTCTGGGCAGGGGGTGGGGTCGGGATGTGAATATCCAGTGAGATTAGTTTATGGTCTGATCTTACCAGTGAGGGATACACTTCTGGTCTGGTGCATAAAGTCCCCATGTTGGTGATGATCAGGTCCAGTATGTTTTCCCCTCTTGTGGGAGTGGTAGCAAGTTGTTCCATAGCATTTGAGTTTATAAATTCTAGGAACCTTTGGGCTAGGGTGTTGGCGCTAGAGTAATGCTCCCAGTCTATGTTTGGGTAGTTGAAGTCACCCAATATAATGGTGTTTGGAGAGACCTTCATATTTTCCAGTGTTCTCAGGAAGGCCGAGTGGGGTTCCTGGGTTTGGGAGGGTGGTCTGTAGCAGGCTATAAACTGGAAGGCAGTTTTACCCACTGTTAGTTGCACATGGATAGTCTCTGATGCTTCGTGCTGTGCCACCAACCTGAAGGTGTGGGTATCTTTGACGAATATTGATACTCCCCTCCTTTTGTGGTTCGGTCTAAGTTTTGGGGCTGAAAAGCATGGTATGAGGTATAACCTGGTAGTGCTGGGGTGCTCTCGGGAGCCTTGAACCAGGTTTCTGTTACTGCACAGATATCGATGTTCTCCATGCTAAGGAGAGTTTTGAGTGCGTGCATCTTGAGGTTTAGACTTCTGGCATTGAGTAGCATTACTCTTAGTTTCTTATCCCTTGTGATACCTATGGAGGTGGGTTTGTCTTTTGAGCCTTGCCTAAAAAAGGCACTATGGGGGTAGCAAGAGCCTTTGCCAATATCCGAAAGCCCAGGGGTGACAGGTGCAAGCCGTCCCTAGCGAATCATCGTGGCTTGTCGAGCATGTCATCCCAGGCTGACAGGCATTGGATCCCCTTTGAATGACACCAATACTTAAGCCAATTGTTGAAATTGATCATCTTGTCTTCATATTGTGGCATCATTCTTGGTGAGGGTAAGATGCTACTCAAGGTCAGGGTTATACCGGCCTGGGCTACATGCTCAGAGAGTTCCTCTATGTCTCTTTTTATGTAGTCCAGGGAGGTACATCTCAGGTCATTCACACCAGCATGGACAATGACTGAGTCATATTTGTACTTGCCTTGGAGTGACCTGAGTGCTTGTGTTATGTGACGGATCCTAGCACCCGACAGGCAGCTCACCGTGACCTTCTCCTTGTTCAGCCTGGTAAGCGGGACGTCAGTGTGCCTGACGATAGAGTCACCTATTACAAGTGTATCAGGTGTGTTGTTTAGCCTTAAGGGCTGTGACTGTTCGGCACACTGGCTTTGTATGCTATGTGTTGCACGTGTTTTGTTTTGGGGTAGCGGTTGCTTGGGTGTCTGCTTTGGAGGTCTCTGCTGCTTAGGCAGATTTTTTTTTAGAGCCTCCGTGTATATTTTTGTGTGTTTATGTGTTTGGTTTGCTGTCGTGGTAGGTCTATGTGAGACTGGAATTGTAGTGAGTGTGGTTTCCTTCTCCTCCTGACTGGTTATGCCAGTACTGAGTTGAGAGAGCTTAGCCTCCAGTTTGGCTATATGGTTGCATCTCTCACATGTGTTGGAATTTGTTGGGAGGAAGAGAGGGTTGTCTATGTACATGAGACAGTTGTAACATTGCCTCAAGATTCCCAGATTCACCAGCTGGACCGGAGAGGAGATTGACAACTGACCTTTGGACATGCTAGAATAGTATTGGGAATTCCTTTTTAATTGAAAAAAAGGGCCAATGGGGAACAAGGTACTGAAGGGGAGTTTGTGAGGGTGTAGTGCTTTTAATTTTTTTAGTGCTGACTTATATAATTGCTTTAGTGAGCAAGTGCCAGGTAACTTAAATGCAATGTGTTACAGGTAACTTAAATGCAAAAATGACAAGACAAACAGTAACTTTCTTTCAAGTGAAACAAGGAAATAAGTACAGTAAGCAATGCAGATATCACTAGGGATCCACAGAAGCGCTGAAAAGCCGCGTTTTAGGTGGAATTAGCTTTTCAGGGAAATAACAAGCAAACAAACAACAAGCATACAAACAAAGCTAGATTCAGCAGGCCTGGATCTAGTCTATGCTACAGCAAACAAGGTGTACCAATTACAGTAAGAAGCAGTTCAAATATGCAGGCACTATAAGCCTTTAACCAGAAATTCCCAGCTCAGAAGGTCAGAGTCCAGCCTCTCCTCCCACAAGAGTGCAGACCATGAACCCTCTTAATGTAAAATAACTGGCCTGAAGCCCAAGTGCTTAAACCAGAACTAATACACTTTTAGAATAACAGACACTGAGCCCTCAATCAGCAGTTCCCAACTTAGAAGGATGTAAGCTACCTGTCCTGCCACCACAGTGCAGGCCACAAACCTTCCTAATGTAAAATAACTGGCCTGAAGCCCAAGTGCTTAAACCAGAATTAATACACTTTTAGAATAACAGACACTGAGCCCTCAATCAGCAGTTCCCAACTTAGAAGGATGTAAGCTACCTGTTCTGCCACTACAGTGCAGACCACAAACCTTCCTAATGTAAAACAACTGGTCTGAAGCCCAAGTGCTTAAACTAAAAGGCTTAGAATGAGTTACACCAAGCAGTAATAAATACAATTGAGTACTTTTAAGATGACGCAAAAGCAAAATAAAGTAGGAAGAAACACAAATACAGTAAAAGCAGATACATTTTTTTTTTTTTTTTTTTTTTTTTGGTGGAAAGAGAGAAAGGAAAAAGAGGGGTTGGGAGGATGGCCTAATGGTTAAGGTGTTTGCCTTACAAACACAAGGTGCAGGGTTTGAGTCTCACAAGGGATAATTGGCTAGGCTTATAATGGCTCGCAAGGGCAGTTAGCTTAGTACTAACCTATGAACCTATGAAGAAAGGAGTAGCAGAAACTAAGCTGATTGGCATTCTCAAATGTTCTCCCTGTACTGGGTAGAATGAGGTAATGACACTAGACTGGGAGGAGGGTCCCAGATCAAATTTACACTAGGGGCAGGCAACTGCAAAGCCACCAACTATGAAAACACTATACCAACAAGGTTGGAGGGTGAGAAACAAACTGCAGAAATGTATCTCACAGCTGAAAAGCAGCAGTGAGCCTTTAAATGAAAGTTTTAAACACCTAAAGGAGCCTCTAGAAAAAAGAGTTTAACTGCAACAAGTTATCAGAAATAAACAACCCGACAGATGCTTAATAAAAGTGGACAATTTCCAGTTAATACCTCACACACAGTGAAACTAGCTAGAAAAATACACAGTACACAAAGTGCTATAAATAACAAAGAAATGAACAAAATAAACAAAAAATAGGATACTTAATGTTATATATTATAGCTCCGAGTTTCCTCAGTGTCCTTCCTTCGATCAGTTCAGTGTGAAATGGCAGAACACTCACAACTGAATTTCTTAGGTAACAGAAAGGCATGTACTACATTAATTTTGTCCAGGGATCAAAAAGTTCATTACTCTAATGATGGTGTTTTTTTTTATTTCAGACATTAGATCCTTCCAACTGATGACCTTCAGACTTGCATTCCTCAGCAGTCCACTTTTTCTCCATTCCCCTATGTGTTGTTGTGGTTACTCTTGGCTGAGTAATTCACTTAACTTGTCCTCAGTTACATTAAGATTTAACACTATACCACCATTGCACAGAGGTTCAGGAACTATAACAGAATAATTGGGCATAGAAATGCAACACTATTATTCTGCCTTCTGCTGGGTCATACTTTCTGACATGATATGGGCTCATATACATCTATAATATGTGTTTCCAAGTGTTCTTTCTATACCACTCTTTGTTAAATCCATAGCATTAGTGCAGTACCTACACTTGTCCTTAGATGTATGAGGCTGTGGAACATTCTAAGCTATCCCACATGGAAATGGGGTATGCTTTGGTTGCATACTTCCTCTCACCACTCATCAATCATCCAGCAGCCATCAGCATTCTGATGACAGATCAACAAAGCCTTAGTAAGTAGTGGGTAAACAGAGAAGGTTTGTTCTCTAACAAAATTACCAAATGAGTTTGTCACCTAAAGATTTATGAAGTTATTGAAGTGAAATGAATAGAAAGGGTGGGAAGGGATGGAAATTATAGAAGGGAATAGGACCACAGAAAGATCCTACATGAGAATAATAGATTGATATGGACAGGACACAATGAGGATTAAACATTTCCAAGGAAAGAAATAGGATGATTAAAATATAGTGACCAGAAGAACGACCACCCTGGGCACTAAAAGTACATTCAGCGCTACTTATTGGAGTGAATGGTGAAGTTTATATTACATTTGATCTCCCATTACCAACAGTTAAAAAAAAAACACATGCAGTAGTCCTTGAAAAAAGATAAAAGTAATGTTGATCACTGAAATTGTTACACATAGTGATTACAGTGTCTTATGTACAGAGGGAGTGAGAGACACACACACACAAATTCATAAAGTAATAGGATTTGCAAGTAGAAATAAGATCAATGTTGAAGAAGTATACCCAATCAGTTACAATAGTAGTATTAGGAGCAACAGGACTAATAAAAAAAAAATTACACTCAGTTAAATATGCTACCAATACATGTTAGGTGGTGCCAAAGGAAAATGCCCACAGCTGTGAAATAAGGGCCTGAATCACCCTTGGGGACTATAGGAAGGGTGGCACGCAGCCAGCAAGCTATTGGGAACAGGTAGCAGGGCTTATAATGTATATCACTTTATACAGGCCATAAAAGAAAACGTTTGAAAAAGGACATTTGCTGATGTTTTTGATTGCTGGATCATGATGAGGTACAGAGAATTGTTGAATTTGATCACCCTGGAACAAAATACCTCATAGTGGCTTTGGCTTTACTGGACAAATGTAGATCAATCAGTTATAGAGGTAAAACATGGGGTAACTGCATCTCAGGCTATATGTATCTGATGATGGTCATGCTGGAGAAAACAATTGTGGTAGTAAGGCACATTTTGTCTTATAACTGAATTATTAGTCAAGCTCAGAGGATGAGAAATGGACAAATATGGGTATTATACAGTTAGAGACTCAGAAAGATGACAGCAAGTGATGAGACTTAGATGGGACTCATATATGTCATTGGCAGTCATGACACAAAGAGGACTTCCAACTAGGGGATGAAGAACACACGGTGCAAAACCAAACCAAGCCACACTGAACATTTAATTCCTCTAAGTGTAAATGTCTCAGCTGTACATTTGCTCACACATGTACCTTGTGTGAAGGTCTGCATATAGGATTCAAATATTTTATGATGGAAGCACCTGGGGGGTGGTTGTTCAAAAGCCACAAGGAGTCAGTCAGGGTATCCTGAAGACAACTAATTTTGACAGGGGGACTGGGATCATTTTTGGCTGCAGGAAGGTAGTTTTACAGCAGCAAGTGTGAACAGAGTGAGAATTATAAATCACAGTAAAAACTGGATGTTTATAGGCATATCTGAGTAGGTACCCAGATACAGAAGAAGTAGAATTTTTAGTGGCTGAATTTAACTGAGGGTTCTGTCTACAGGGCTGATTTGTCCTTCATGGGAACTTCTTCCAAAACCCTGAAGTCAGCCAAAGAGAAGGATGGCATTGGGAAGGCATTGATGGAAATACAGTTAGTGCCTGGAGGCTAATGGACCATTTTTGGTGCTGCCTTTCAGTCTTTCAAGACATATTAAGGTTAGTGCCAAAAACACATCTGTGAGAGTTTCAACTGATTCTCCATTTGTCTTATTCAAGAGGTGACCCAGCCAAGGACAGCACTAATAGGTAGGACACCAAGGTGCAATATGCTTCCCTGGATGATGTGATTATGTTCATCAGGATAATCAATAACCCATGTAGTTTGAAGCTTGACATACTGCCAGTATGAAACCATTACTAACAGATGTCAGGCATATGTTTAAAAGGGAAGTATCACTTTGATAAAGTCAAGCCACTTTCAGTGTTTGTTGCCTTATGTTACATCTGTGCTTTACGATGAATATATGAAAATGAAGATGGCAGAGAAGACTGTTGCATTATGTAGGTTAGTTTTGGTAGTGGGGAAGGACAAATGGAATATGCAGGAATAAATGTTGTCACTGCAGCAATTGAGCAACGAAATGCGGGCAACATTAGCAGTTCATACGTTGGAGCGACCAGCTTGGCAACCAGTGGTTAGATGTGAACCCACATGCTCAGTTTATTTTGTTTGCCAGACGACATGTGGCAGCCAATTTAAATAATAAAACTGATTTTCTGCTTGCTAGAGAAAAAAAAGTGCAGGGTGGTGAATGTCATTGTATTGTTGGGGCCTTGAACTCTGCATCCAGGGTAATAAGTCCAGGCAGGATATTCACCACATGACCTGCAACACTGTTGAATGACAGGAGAAAGGAAATGTACACTAAATTAACATATGGGTTATAACTCAGACAAGAATTAATATTTTAACAACAGACTTGCAATATACTCATCTTAGGTGCTGTGATATATAACAAGTTTTGCCATTATTTTATTGTTAAAAATGATTCTGTAGAGGGTCATGCACTGCTCTGAGAGAGAATCATACAGGAAGTGCTACACGTATAATGACAGAGGGGAGCATAGATGATATGTTGAACGTATGCCAGCACTCAGAATAAGTACTAATGACATTATGACTATATGAAACTAATGAATACAGCTGTAATGTTTCCTTATTTCATAGTCACATGCAGCCCACTGAGACTAATGTCTAATGATAAGCTAAGCAGAGAGTGGGAGTTCCAGCTAAAAAGTGTGAGCCGTCAGGGTGTTCAGTAATGAGACAAAAATAAAGATGCAAAACTACAGTAAACAAAAAAGACCAAACGAACTGCTCAATGCCAACTGTTTATTCCACCATACAATCTAGTACCTCTGCCATTCACCTTCACAGCATCTAAACCACAACTGAAATGCCTTTCTTTATACAGGTGCAAACCCCATTCATTTCCTTTAACAAGCCGTCAAACAATTAATACAAATACACTTAACATATTTACATATTTTTTTAGTATTCAAAATTTCTTTGTATAACAAATCAAATGCACCGCACTATTAAAATATTTATTTCTTGATTTAATCCTCTAGGGGACAGTGTTTTATAATTTATTATTAATTTCATTTCTAATTCAATCAATTTATGTGAATAATCACCTCGCCTAGAAGATAAGGTTGTGCTAACACACAAAAAAGAAACCCTGCATCTGATCCCCCATGCACTTTCATAAAATGTTCTGCCACTGGACTATTTGTAACCTGATTTCTTACAGGCCCCCAAGTGCTCTAATATATGGAGCTTCACCTTAATGTCTTATTTGCCCCACATACCACACAGGAATTAAGCAATTACACCCTATAATATATACAGCCTCCTTAAATTACAATTATAAGCACTATTAGTGGTTTATTTTCTCCCATTAATAGTTGTGCCAGTAAGACGCTTTACTTTTAGGCATATCCTGCAATAGCCACATGGAAACATCCCTTTACGTACACTTAAAACATATTGTAGATTGCATACATAATTCAAAATTTCTTTTAAGGTATTACTCCTTTTATAAAAAAAAGTTATATGTTGGGGAAATAACCTAACAATAGTTTCATCATTACCAACAATGTACCATAAATCCCTAACAATACCCTCCAAATTCTGAGAAAAGGAAAAAATCTAGTAATGAAAAATATTTTTTTCTCCATTTCTACCTGATCCAAATTATTACGTTCATGTTCATATCTATTATACATCCTCATTTTCCTATCTTCCAAAACACACTTTTTAGCTTTACTAAGTTGTTCCCCAGTGTAACCCCTTTCTTTATGCCTATTTTACATTCCACATAATTCCTTTGCTCTCAATTGTACATCAAATGTATAAAAGAAAGGCATTTCAGTTGTGGTTTAGATCCTGTGAAGGTGAATGGATGAGGTGCCAGATTGTATGGTGGAATAAACAGTTGGCACTGAGCAGTTTGTTTGGTCTTTTTTGTTTTCTGTTGTTCAGTAATGAATCTTCAGTAAAGGGGTGTAAGAATGGCAATGATACATTTTTTGTTTATACTGTAAATAAGAAGAGGTCTTTCTTTGTTGCCATTCAAATACTTTGGCATCAGGCAGCTCACCAATGCAATATTTGAATGGTTTTCAGTACTAGGACACCACTGGGCATGTTTGTGTGTGTGTGTGTGTGTGTGTGTGTGTGTGTGTGTGTGTGTGTGTGTGTGTGTGTGTGTGTGTGTGTGTGTGTGTGTGTGTGTGTGTGTGTGTGTGTGTGTGTGTGTGTATGTGTGTGTCTCCGTCTGTCTGCCTGTCTGGGCATGTGTGTGTGTGTGTGTGTGTGTGTGTGTGTGTTTATTGTGTGTTTGTGTGTGTGTGTGTGTGTGTGTGTGTGTGTGTGTGTGTGTCTGTCTGTCTGTCTGACTGTCTGGACATGTGTGTGTGTGTGTTTGTGTGTGTGTATTGTATGTTTGTGTGTGTGTGTGTGTGTGTGTGTGTGTGTGTGTGTGTGTGTGTCTGACTGTCTGGGCATGTGTGTGTGTGTGTGTGTCTGTCTGACTGTCTGGACATGTGTGTGTGTGTGTGTGTGTGTGTGTGTGTGTGTGTGTGTGTGTGTGTGTGTGTGTGTGTGTGTGTGTGTGTGTGTGTGTGCGCTGTATACTGGAAGCAAACTGTAGTATTTTCACATATATTATATGCACAGAGGTTTCAGATTGTTCATACACTCAAAAACATACCAAATGACAATGAGGAGAAAAATGAATTCATGTGCACAGGAAAGGAAGACTTCTCTAAAATGGTTTTGTTAAAAAGAAAGGTGGATAATCTTGTGTGCATCCACATGCTTTTCATCAGTGAAGAGAAGGATTAAGGTTAAATGCATACCTATTTCTGTTTTAAGTATAGCAATCTTGGTTCATAGGTAAGTACAAGGCCAGCTGCCTTTGTGCATAATTTTAAGCCTATCCAGTTTGCCCTTTGTGTGCAACAAAACATGTAACTGTGTGTGTTTGTGTGTGTGCATGTGTGTAGGTGTGTGTCTCCGTCTGCCTGTCTGCCTGTCTGGGTGTGTGTGTGTGTGTGTGTGTGTGTGTGTGTGTGTGTGTGTGTGTGTGTGTGTGTGTGTGTGTGTGTGTGTGTGTGTGTGTGTGTGTGTGTGTGTGTGTGGTATGGCTTAGTGGTAGATTACTTTCTCTATGGTGTGCAGGGTCCTGGGTTCGAGCCTTGCAGAAGCTGTTTATTTGAGTTGGGAGGGTGGCCTAATGGTTAAGGTGTTTGCCTTACAAACACAAGGTGCTGGATTTGAGTCCCACAAGGGATAATAGGCTAAGCTTAAAATGGCTCGCAAGGGCAGTTAGCTAAGTACTAATCTATGAACCTATATATCTATGAACCTATATAACTCTTGTCAGTGGGGTAAATATCTTAAGCAATATGCCATTCCCCCAACAGGCCCAAGGCCTCTTAAGACAACATCTTTGTTTGCTTGCAGTCTGTTTGAAGCATCTCACTCTTGATGAGTTGTACTGCACCCTCTTTCGGCTGACACCTGACACATATTGACTGCTGACACCTAACACATATTGATTGCTGACACCTCACACATATTGACTGCAGGCTTAACTGATTATAACTACATCTGAGTGTTTTACTTATTGCTCTCCCTTTCTTTTCCTTACATTTGTATGATACTGAAAGAAATAATTTTTGTTACTTTAGTTTAAATTTGAATTACTGCTGATTAGAGTAAAGGTATTATTCGTAGTCTAGGGCTGTGGAAGTGTTTAACAGTCATTTGCAAAAAGCATCACTAAGTGGATATTGTAAATATGGTCAGCCTAATGCAGTTGCATTGAATATGGAAAATTGAAGCAATTTCTATAATCATGCCCTCTCTTTGTAAATGTGTAAGTTGTACTAAGTCTGTCTTTTTGTACATGTGAAGTATTTCTTAGAATCATAAATGTCATGTGTCTTCAGATATCACAGAAAGTGGTGCTGAAAATAGTCACACTGAAAGCATTATAGAAAAGCTGTGGACTACACAGCAGCTTAGAGTTATTTTTTTTTTAAAAGTAAAGGGGTTATAACTTTTTTCGTATAGGGGTATTCATTTTTTGATACCCCGATGGTTTGATTAAAGAATAGAAAGGAGGTCATACAGCAGATTGAAAAAAGTGGAGACAAAACAAAGAGATGAATGCACAAGGGAGACATCAAGAGAGGTTAAGCTGGAAGAGTTTGGAGAGGATGTGTACTCTGTTTTTTTTGGGGAGATAGACTCCCCTATTTTTCAAAAAAAATTTTTTTTGTAAGAGAGTGTGTGGGTGGGAAATAGGGAACAGGGTGAAGGAGAAATAGTAAGGGAAGAAGGGTTGAGGAAGTCCCAGCTGTGTACCCAGTCCACAGAGCCTCAAACACATTCACTGCCAGAAGTTCTTGTAGTAGAGGACCCTGATGTTGAGGGGAGTAGGGGCTTGTGTTGGCATGGTGGTCAGCACCAGCTGGGCAACCATATCTTCTATACGCTGAAGAGGGACTTTGGCTGAATTCCCCTGTCCACTACCTCTGCTAGTACATACTCAACCAAACTCCATAGCCCCTGTTCTCTGAGGTTTGCCAGCCTGCCACATGTTGGAGTGACTACAGGACTGGTGTCTCCACTCCGACCTTCCCCGGATGGACAGAGGCTGATCTCTCCCTTGCCTGGGAGGTATATGCCTGGTCTGCTCCTGAGAGATTTGAGCCTGTGCAAAAGAAAAATAAAATGAAAGCAAAACAACAAAAGAGAAAGAAATACAGAAGCAAAATAAGAAATATTTATTTATTTATTCATTTTACATTTGTTTACTGGGATAGTCCGACTGGATACATGTCCATTTTCAGCAGAGGCCCTGGGAGAAAAGCTCCAAATAGACAAACTTACATAGATTACACAAGAAGTTGGATAACATTAGAAAATATAAAACAAAGTGATTATCTACAATGGCTTAGTAGTGTTCCCTGGTAGGGACTCACAATTGTCATGGACAGACACAATTAAAAGCAAGAGACATCAGATTGGATGTAGAGCTTGATGACGTAGTTGCATGCTATGATATTTACAGATTATGCTTTCAGTTTATAACTTAATCAAGGTTGGTACATGGGCAAAGCCAGTTCACTTTGAGATACTGTTTGAGGTTTTTTTGAAGAGACTTTTGGAGGATTGTAGGGTTATATAGTTTGGCAACGAATTCCAGGTTTTGCCAACAAAGTTGGCAAAGAGGGATTCACCAGCAGAGTTATTAGCTTTGTGGGTTTGGACCAGTAGTTTGCTGGCTGACCGTAGGGATCTCAGGTTGCTATATGGCTTAATAATATTTATAAGTGAGGGGGTATCCTCAGGGTGGTACAAAATTTTGTGCACTATTAAGAGCTGATTGAATTGAATTAAGCTGGTCAGTTCTAGCCATTTGAGTTCTTTCAGGTTCTGGCAGTGGTGGGTTCTATAGGTGGAGCCAGTGGCAAATCTGGCAATATGGTTGTAGCTATGCGACAGCCTACCTTGTTTGGATTTGGTGAGTAGACAGTAGAGTAGACAGTAGGTGTGACTGGGCGATTGCAGTCCTAGCCAGTGTGGGGTTAAAAATGTCTTGTTTCTATACAGTGATCCAAGTTTCTTATTGATGGTCTGTATGGTTTTGTTGACCTGTAGGTCAAATTTGAGATTATTGTCTATGATAACCCCTAGAAGTTTGGTGTGTTGATCTGGGTAGATAGTGGTACCATTGTTAGATGTGACAGAGAATGAAAGTGTGGCAGATCTACTAGTGGGGGTGAAGAGTAGAAGTTTAGTTTTATTGGGTTTCAATGGTAGCCGTTGGTTGGCAAGCCAGTTCTCAGTAGTGTTAAATGTATTTTGGTTTAGGATTTGCAGTTCAGATGGGGAAGTGGTTGAGCAGATCAGAGTGGAATCATCTGCATATTGAATACAGGTAGCTTTAGGGATAGCAGTGTGAAGGTTGTTGATAAAAATAGAGAAGAGCAGTGGACCTAGTATGCAGCCTTGAGGGACACCAAGTGTGAGAGGTTTTGCCCTGCCATAATACCACCTGTTGTCTACCAGTCAGGTAGGACTGGAACCACTGGATTACATGCTTATTGAGGGAAGTAGATTTTAGAGAAAGAATGAGAAGTTCATGGTTGACCATGTCAAAAGCTTTTGATAGGTCAAGAAAGAGGGCGGAGGATAGCCTATTGTCATTCCTGTTTTGGTTTATGGCATTAGTAAAGGATAGGAGGGCTGAGGTGGTGCTGTGGTATGGCCTGAATATAAAAGAGAAGAAAGGTAGGGAGAGACAAAACAGAAAAATCACAGTAAATCCACACAATACTATTTTAATGCAAGGTAACAATTCAAAAATCCACTGCAGAAAAATATCTTTATTTAAGTAAACTTGTGTATGGGAAGTGCTTAATGCTTGCAGCTGGGAGTAGTGATTGGGAAAGTGCTTATGTACCTGGGAAGAATGTATAAGAGTACCATGCATACTTTAGATTAATTGAAATGGCAATGGATTTTCCTTTTTCTGAAGGGTTGTGTGTTTCAATCTGTAGTTTTCCAACACATTTTACAGTACACAGATGACAAACAAAAGGAAATCATTAATTATTACAGTTAATCATGGTTAGAAATGACAGTATAACACATTTGTCCTGGTCCCCTTCAATAACCACATCACACCAAATGACATTTGACGACCTTTATTAAACTTCCATAAGCATAACTTTATTAGTCAATATTTACTAATTACAACTGAAACATAGTATAGCTGATTGAATTCCCACATCAACATCCACGTAATGTTAATCAGGACAGCATAACCTTGCTCATCCTGACCCAGTAAGCAGCATCCATACCTCCACTCACTTTCTTATGAAACAGCGTCCCACCACTCACTTCATTTACCAACATCAACATCCAGGTAATGTTAATCAGGACAGCGTGACCTTGCTCATCCTGACCCAGTAAGCAGCGTCCAGACTTCCATTTGCTTACTTATGAAGCAGTGTCTCATCACTCAGTTCATTTACCACTTATTGAATTAACATCCATCCAAATAAGTAGTGTCCTTCCCCTGCTTGCTTATCAATCCACCTCCAAATACTCACTTTCCTTTCCCAACTCATTGAAAGGAACATCCAAACCAGAGGGAGAACAGAAGAGGGCACATCTGTGCCTCTTCTCCACCCTACCCAGTCTGATAAAATAACCACAATCCCAACTATTCCAGCAAAAAGAGGGGAGGGAGGGAGGGTAGCAAGTTCACGCCAAAATGTGATTCCTTACCCAGTTACACTTGCATAAGCCCCTTAAGCCCCTCCCTACCCTTATCTCATTTCCTCCCAATCATCCCTCCTTCACATTTAACCCTTTCTTCCCTCCAACCCTCTTAACTCCTACTAACATATTTATCTAACCTCAGTCTGAAGATGTCCCTGGACAAATTGGTTTGTTACCAAACCTCATTTCTCTTGATCTGTTTCTGACTTCTCTCAGCTGCAGTTGTAGTACTGAAATAAGTTATAAAAACATTGCTGAATTACTGTTTATGCTACCCTGAATTATGTATAATAATTTGTACTATGCATAGTTAAGTAATAAATACCTTTTGGATACCTCTTATGTTCATCTCTTCTGCTTTTGGGAGTTATATTGTATCTCTTCCTCAGTTATAATTAAAAGAGAGTAAAAGAATGATAATCTTGTTTATCTGTATTTAAATGTATTCTCTGTAAACACTTCTTGTTTGTCTTTTTAGTATGATTTTTAACTGTTGAATACATACAAGTGTATATTATTAAAATATATTACTTAAATATTCTATTGAATTGGGTAGAATAGTAAAGAAATATGAAATGGGTCCTGTTTTTTTTTTTGTTGTTGTTTTTTAAAAATGCATGTAACACTCTGTGGAATATCTGAACTGCAAAGGCTGAAATGTTACAATTCAAGGAAGGGTAATTTCCTTTCCAATACTTTGTCTAATATATAGCAAGTAATAGTGAAGTAAAACAGCTTGTTCTCTGAAAACTTATGTGCTACTCGTTCCTTCAGCAACGTAACCGCCATTCCCCTCCCCCATCAGGCATTCTAACTAGGGTGTGATGAGTGTCATTTCAGCCATGTTGTATGTGCAGCTAGAAATACTTATAAACAAACAATTAAGTTATATTTAGTTATCTCCCACAAAAACTGTTATTTATAAAAAGTCCTTTTTCACTGCAATGCTAAAGAATTCTTTACATCAGTAACTGCAATTTTTATTTCATAACTGTATTAAATGCAGTCAGTGGTGGTGGTGCTGCGGTAGCGTTGTCACCTCACAGTAAGTCGTTGTCCTATTCAATTCTCAGCTAGAGCGTCTTCTGTGTAGAGACATGCGTGAATGGGCGTACCTTCTTTGAAGGTTGTGCATCAGGGCTGGCAACTCGGCACGTAAAAATTCACTGCCAATCAGTAGCGGACTGGAGTTCCGCTGTGGCGACCCCTAACCGGGAAAAGCTGAAAGACACAACAACATTAAATGCAGTCAGCATTACCGATATTTGAACATTACTTATACATTTACAGAGTAAGCTATACAGATATTATTTTCATAATCTTTACTGACATTTCTATTTATTACTGTAACCTGTTAATACACAGTTCTACTTTTTCTCTTTCCTGAAAGGATGGATGTTTGATTACATAAATACTAGTCCTTTTTAGGCATTTCAGAGTCACCTCAAGTACATATTTTCAAGTAAAGATATCTGACTCATGTAGTACATGTACTTGTACAAATTATTTTAACCCCCCCCCTTTTGCATTTTTCATATATATAGCTATGTATGGATTAAACATTGTACTTGCTGTAGAACTGTGGCATTCTCACTGTAACCTGGTTAACCAACTCAGCCAGTTGATCAGTACTAAGCTTCTTCAAATTATTATACCTGTGATGGCATTAATGACCAGAGTGGGTTATACCTGTTAGGGTTGACAGGTGATCACCCAATTCCTGCCAGATATCCATTTTCTTCTATGCACTGTGATAAGTGCATGCCTGGATCTTCTACATGTATTAGTTATGGAAAATGAAAAATATTACTAAGGTCTCTTTCTCAGACCATCCAGGAGTGCAGCCTCATGCCTTCACAGATGCTGCCATAATTTGAGGAACCAAAACCAGAATGAGAAAAGGTGAGGGGTGCATTAAGCAGCATTACAACCACTCCCTGTTGGGTGTGACATCACCTCGACCAAACTCTATTTTACCTGCATGCTCATTAGAGCAGGTATTGAAAACGTTGGCAGGTTTGGTGTAAACAAAACTGCTTTGTCACACACTGTTTTTTTCTTACATGGAATCACTTATTTGACCATACCATTACTAATTTATTATTTCTAACTTTATAGCAAGTGTTGACAGTAACATTTCTTGATAAAATGTATACGTTTTTCCCTTCCTACTGTAGAAGCAGAAGGTGTCATGCAGCAAAGTGGGCTCCATTCCTTTTTTTTCTCACTTTTATGTTTTATTTTTTTAAGGTGGTAGAGAAAGAAATGGCAATAGTAATGTGAAACATTATTTGCAGGACTTTTGGATATGTATCACTTGTTAGGGTGAGACATGCAGTGCTGGATGGGCAGAGATTAACCTTCAGATTGCTTTCAGCTTGACATTCAGATCTCTCCATTTTGAATGTTATATTCAGATCACTCCATTTTGAATGTTACAAGTATATTGTTATATTGGCTACTTTAGGCTGAGCAGTGTGTCTCCAGGAGCAGCTTGGTGTTGCTGTGGACTGCTCTGGAGTATGTAAATGTCAAGGTCCCACTGCTGTTTCAGATACGTTCATGCACTTTGTGATGCATGTTCACAATTGGCAAAAATGTGGAAAAAGCTGATGTACTTTGTAACATGTTTGCTTTATACTATGATCCATAGACATGCATATAAATTATTTGCAGACCACACACCAGGACACTTAAGGCTAATGCCACAAGTTGTTATGCCAGTGAAATGAAGCCGTTGGATACACACCAAGTACAAAACTTTTATTAAAACAAGAAAATGAATCTCCTCTAGTGCCTCGGCTTATCAGTAGCATATAAATTAGTCTAACTTGCATACTAAACACGTCAATCAGCCTGAATTTATGCTTCAAAGTTGAACTATACCACTGACTCATGAATAGCCAAGATGTGCAGCAAATTTTTTAGGATACCACAGACATCAAAAAGTAAGAAAACGTTTATAAATTAATACTTACTAAGAGGCAAATTCACAGCTGTTGTCATAATATTTTAAAGGTCACTTGCAATACATTTTGAAGTGTAGTTTACATTTAATGATACCATTGCGTGACTAGTAATTCTGATCAATGGTTGCAGATGTTTGTCATAAGGTGATGTTCATTGAAATTGTAGGAAGTGAACAACAGATCATTACAGAAGTTTTGGATTGTGCATATCTGTGGAAAGTGCTTGTTGCAGAAGACAGAAATATACATGTTTAATGAAAGTAATGTTTTGGTACTGTCAGTACGGGAGGAATACATGGTAATGGCAGATAGTACTGCAGTTTGATTTTGGTGTAATTACTTTGATCAATATTGAATAAGATGAAGTTATGCAGTTTAAATAACATTTCTGTTTATGTATTTATTTATTTATGTTAGTGGCAGGAATAGCAGAACATTGGTTTATACGTTAACTGCTGATGTCATTCAGACAGCAGTGTGGCGAGTGTCTGACTGTGGCCCTTTTATTTAATTTTTTTCCTGTGTAGCAATGATGAGGAATAAGGGATCCAGGCATGGATGTGATACCTTTAGCCATGATGAAAATTGTGTCCTTATGGCAGCACTTAGGACATATGGCAAACTTCTTTTATGTATTGGGGCAAGACAACCCGAGAGGAACAAAGCATGGAACCATGTAGTTGTTGAAATCAATGCATTTGGAGGCAGAAATAGATCAATGGCATTGGTCAAATGGTCAAAGGCATGAACATTTCAGAGTGATAATTCTTTATAACCCCCCAAAAAACAATAAAAGCATTTATTCAGAAATAAAAGATTAAGCAATTTCATTCCCCTAGTAAAAATTGAGCTTCATGAGAATCTACAAAACATCACTTCCTGCTCATCATATACCCATGATCCAATTCTAATTAATAAATTTAACATTTTAATCAATGTTAAAAAAAATTAGTAAATATTGAAAAAAAATCTCAATGCCATGTTAACCATTAAAATAAAAATCCATTAATAAATATAGTTTACAATTGAGCTTAACCTATAAATATTCTAAAATTTTTCTTCATTAAAATTCATGTGCACAGTGCCCTAACAACACATTTCATTATGCCAAATCCCTTATATTATTTTAAAAAACATAGACATGACAATAATTCAGAATAAAAATATTTTACTATAACTTTTGTTCATTTTATTTTTTCTTACTCTAAAGAAGCTTATCAGAACATACATCCATTTTATATTCTATCAGATCTCCATATCATAGCACTGCACATAGTTTTTTTTTTTTTCATTTATACCAGGAAACATATGGCAGTCAACAACAGTTATCAGGGAAGCTCCCTATATTCAAGATATGCCTCCCAATTGCCACCCCTTTGATTCCTCTCCACTTTTTCTAAGAAATATAAAAAATAAATTTCTTATATCTTGGACATTTAATGGCATGTTTACTAAGAGCATTTTCTCACTTCTTTTCTTAATGGCATAACTATGTTAATAATTGTTTTTTTTAGGGGAAGTTCAGTCTTACCCATATAAAAAGCTGGACAAGTCAAATATATAGCAACATACACCACCCCCCTAGTATCATAATTATACCTACCATTTGTTGAACCTAATCTCTGGTAATTACCTACAGTGATGTCTTTACCACCTAATACATATTGGTGCTATGGACATCTCACACACTTATTCATATTATTTCCCATATTTTCCTGAGATTGTGTACTATCAGGGTTCCTAATTATAGGTAAAATGTGTCTAATGTCTTAACTTTTACTTCATTATAAATTTCATCTAATAATACTACTGCATATTTTCTCTCTAAAAAACATTCCCTTTATTTTCTCCAATTCATTAAAAAAACATCTTCTGAAAACAATCTTGATAACCTTACCATCTGTCTTTTAACTAGATTTATTTATTTTTTTTACCATCTAGGATGGTACCTATCATAATGCAGGAAACTATTACTGTATGCTAGCTTCCTATATATTGTACTTTCATATCTATGCTCAAACTTATTCTTAATAATAATAATAATAATAATAATAATAATAATAACATCTAAAAATTTAATTGCTCAGTATCCATCTCTATAGTGAATTTCAAATTGAGGTGGATTTGTTGATGGAATTCATAAATTTACATTTATTACAAATTTACATTTAATATACTATTTGCATATCATTCATTGCTATATTAATATCATTCTGTTAAAATTACTTCTTACTAATAAGGGCCTTGTTCAACCAATTTAGGCCTTCCTCATGTGGACTCAATAAAAATAAATCTTTTACATGTATTCCTACCAACAATGAATACTCCACATATACAGTTTTCCCCATAGCTTCTAAAAAGTGCCAGGACTCTATCAAGATATATTTTCAACCCTAAAAAATCCTTTAAGCTTGGCACCTATAAATGTAGTTATGGGATCAGTCACTGAATCCCCAACTATCACTATAGAGGGGATCACTTATCCCTTTATGAGTCTTTGGAATACGAAAGATAGATTGGTTAAAATACTTTTTACCTTTAAGAATCCATCATTTGGGTAGGAATTTTATATTTTTCTTCTGTATCTGCTAACCACACATTAATCTTACAATGGACTACTCTGCCCTAAATTTTTTAGATGCAGTGCAAAAAACAGGGTCTATATCAGTTCAACAAAACAGCACATCATCGAATACAACAACCTCAAACTTCTAACCATGAAATCTAAAAACATCGAAAGCTCAGAACAGAGAAATTTTTCCCTGGGGAAAAAATCACTGTTCAGAGAAACACACACACACAACACAAGCACACCAAAAACACAGCAATCCACACACATACACTTAAAATCCTACATCTAACCCTACACTAAACTGTGCATACAGTACTATCTAGCCACTATCCTTAACCCAAACCCTAACCCGAAGGTCCGTCACAATTGCACACTCACCTCACCCGTGCCCTAACCCTAACTCACATACCCCACCCTAACCCTGAAGTCTATCACTAACGCACACTCACCTCACCTGCGCCCTAACCCTAACTCACATACCCCGCCCTAACCCTAACGTCCACCCAATTGCACGCTTACCTGAACCCAGTCTGTAACTTTCAACCACAGTGCTGAAAATAGCGAAGCCACAGAAACAGACAACCAAATTCTTTCCCTAGAAAAAAATTCAGTTATCTGCAGCTTCGCTATTTTCCGCGTTCGCTGTTTTCTGGTCGATATTAGACCATTTGAAGTATTAACACTTTGATGATCTAATATAGACCCCAAAAAACATCCTGTCATTAAGATATTCCAACATTTCTTGAGAATAATTAAAAATATCCATAATGACAACCCCACCCCTTTATCAGGTTTCACTGTTCTAATGATTTTATCATTCAGCTGTCTTATATCACTTTCATACAATCTTTCAAACAGCTCAACTGATGGAACTAAAGGTAAGTGAAATACACAATTCCTATACAAAACTGGTAATTCATCATTTTGTTATGTATCATTGTCAAACAGCAATATCACATTAACCATCCTTCTAAAAATGTTAGCTCCATGAGAATATACACCAAAGTAGGCTTCTTTGATGGTACAAAGGTGAATCCCTTAGCAAATAACTCCCCATAAATGGAAATAATCTGTAATTCACTATAATTGTATATTTTAACCCCCCCCCACAAAAAAACAACAAAAAAAAGTATGAACATGACAGTACCTGTATTTGTCCCTAAAAAATCAATCTCATTTCTTCCATTTCCCCTTTTGTTGTATGGGGAATTGCAATATCCATTGCTAATGGGACAGTGATTCATCTGGTCACCAGTCTGATGTTTGTAATTCTGATTTTTCCTTTCCATCAATCATGATCAATATCAAAATCCACCCTGAAATTAGTAAAATGATGATCATCCTGACTTCAAAGTTTCCCTTTGAAAATGGGATATGCCTTTTTTTCTTTGTAATCAGTTTTGCACATTTTAATTTATTCCCTTTTTTTCTTTTATTCAAGGTGGATTGCTGTTCCAAATTATAATTTGTTTTCTTATAATGTTCTTGTAAGTATTGTATAGCAAGTCATTAGTAATCTCAAGCTCTAGCTCTAATATTCGAATTTCACTTTCTAATTTATCTATATTCCTGATGTTATCTTTAATCAACAGATGGATGAGCACACACCCCATACAATCAAATAGTTCTAATATTTCTCCACACAGTACAGACCCCTCCATCATTCCATTAGGAAATTTGTAGATGAGGAGTCCCTTTGGCACCTGCCTTTTAGCAATACAAGTTTAAAAAAGGCATTACTGAACTGAGGTCCCCTATATTTTTTCAGTTTTTCAAACCAGAAAAACATAGTCTTTAGGGACTTGTTATTACTTAAACCTTCCATGCTGACATGAAGACTTAAAATTACCTGCTGTTGGAACCAATTATTAATACATTCTCTGTGTTCACCATCAGTGTACTCACCTTCTCTCAGTAGATGTACTGTACTTCTAACTACTTAGGTGAAAGTACTGGGCCCCATAATAGGCATGTTGTTATCTCAATTTCTGGGGATCAAACCATTAGATATTTCATCAAACCTTACAGTTGCTCCATTCTTTTGAGCCCATAAATCGCATATTCTGTCCATTTTAGTCAATACTTGGGTAAACAGTTTCAACATTAAGGTTAGATCAGATGCTCCATCTAAAATGTCTTCACTTGTTCTTATGGTGTGTATCTGTCTGCTGTGCAGCTCTTTAGTCATAGTAGTGGGCTGAGAGAAAAATGTAATCAATAATCTGAATACTCTCTAAACACAAAAAAAATGACTCCAATTTACCTTTGCCCAACACAGTGCTGCAGCGATATCAACATGCAGTAACAATAAAAAATAAAAGCATTTATTCATAAATAAAAGATTAAGCTCTTTCATTGCAATAGTAAAAACAGAACTTCATCAGAATCAACGCAATTTCAATTCCTACTCAGTATATACACACAATCCAAACCTAATTAATAAACTTAACATTTTAATGTATGTTAAAAATATTAAGAAATATTGAAAAAATTCTCAATACCATGTTAGCTATTAAATTAATAAATACAGTTTACAACTGAGCTTAATCTATAAATATTCTACAATTTTTCTTCTTCATTAAAATTCATGAATGCAGTACCCTAACCATTTCATTATGTTGGATCCCTTATATTATTTTTAAAAAACATACAATGACAATACTTTAAAATAAAAATCTCTAATGCCATGTTCTTTGCTGTTGCAACTCCTCTCTTAGCCTCTTTGTTAGTCAAGCAGTATTCCTTCCTAGCCTTGTCTGTCTTTTCTGTCTTCCACATTTTTCTGCACTCCTCGTCTTGAGCAGTAGCTGCCTTGGAAAAATGGAAGAATGAGGACAGTAGTAAGTCCCAGAGCTGGTCAACATAGTAATAAATATGTTAAGATTTAGCTAGGGCCATTCTATCTACGGTTCATAGGGCTATAAGTGAATTAAAAGTGGTTATAGGTAGGAAATGAGATATAAATGGGGCAACGAAATAGGCATTGTAGTATCACAGAAAGAGTGTGATTGGATTAATCCATTTCCTAGATATGCAAAAATATCTGTGAAGTTTCATGTTTTTGCATGGAAGTACAAGTACATATATTCTTATAACTTAAGAAGGATTGCTGAGATGTACCTACAAACATCTGAAGAATGGCGGAGATGCAGAACCAGGTTGTATGGGTTCATATTTTTGGAGTGTGTTAAAATGAAAGACTAACTGAAAGAATTAAAGGATATAGTGAGCAGGGTTCTTGTAAACAGAGTAAATGTATTGAATAAATTATATTTTGGGGATTGGTCAAGTGTAATTACATAGGTAAGTCAGAATCTGTCATGGATAATCTTACTATTGGTTAAAAAGTCATAACAAGGGAAGGGGGGGATGCCAAGATGATGACAAACTAACAGCTTATTTTCTCAGCTCTGCTATTTGAGTTATATTTCTGACAGGTATTTTTACATTTTTGATGTCATAGACTCTCCAACTTTGAAGACTATCTTCTTTTCAAGATTTTGGAAGATTATATTCAAAATATATATTCTCATTTTTTTTTAATTCCTGTCAACATTCAAACAGAAAGGGTTTTGTCTATTCTTTAGAATGAGTTACTCCAAAACTACCTCACAGGACTTGTCATTAAAGAAGGCATTACAATCACTGCTTACTAACATTCAAGACATTTTGTTAAAACTAGATAAAATGGACAATAAACTAGATAACTTCAAAGAGAAATGCACAAAACAAATGGAACAGCTACATGAAATAATGCAACAGAAGACTCAGATCTCTAGTATGGAAGAGACAGTAAATGATATAGAAGGAAGACTTTCATAAGAAGAACATAACTTTGAATTTTTATTAAATCAAAATACTTCTTTACTAAATAAAATAAATTATCTTGAAAATTGATCTAGGAGGAACAATATACACCTTTATGAATTACCTGAAAAAATAGAAGGAGACAATATGGTCTCTAAATTTACCAGAGTCTGTATCATATGGCATTGAACGAGCTCACATCTCTCTTGTGGTCCCTTCATCATCAAAACAAGTAAGTACAAATCTGAGATCCATAATTGTGAATTATTTTCCTGCTAAGATAAAGAACTGGTATAAAAAACTGCTTGGTGAAATTAACTGATTAAATTAAATGACAGTAAAATAAGGTTTAACAATGATTACCCTTCATCAGTGATTTCAAAAAGAAAATAATTTCTTCCTTTGGTAAAAGAACTGAAGAAGAGACAGACTAAAGTGCACTTATTATTTCCCGGTAGATAAAGGTTTTATTACAGAAGGTACTAAAACCTTTGTAACACTGGAATCAGCTATATCTTTCTTAAAATCAAACATTTTAGAACAAAGAGAAGAAATGGATTAGAACAACAGTTCACTGAAAATACAGGCAGAAAACAACAGATGGAAAATTTCTGACAAGAAGAAGAAAAAATTAAAGGACAAGTAAATATCTGTCATTTTTGCTTTTCTCTTTGATTCAGTTGGCTAAATGTATATTTTTGCTATCACTTGCTAATTTACAAAAAAAAATATCTGATACAGGCAAGAAAAAATACACATGCTTAAGAACAAAAGTAAGAAAAATTATTTATCTCTTTATATCATTATCTATAATATTATAAATAGTAATTAATATTCACTTAGATATTATTTGAAGGCATTGTATTATTGACAAGCAAATTTCAAATAACTATTTTTCTATCTTTCTGAATGGGTTTTATGACTATGCATGTCTTTATTATAAATGTTTCCTTTTTACCTGTCCTGAAGTTAAGGGCAGCAAGATTGTATTGTGTAAATTGTGCAATAGTTATATAAGTTTTTTAAAACAATTTTTTTTACAATTTTAATAAAATTTATTATAAATTTTAGATAGTAAAATTTAGGGTAACAGGGTTTATGGTTACAATTTTATATATGTTTTTTAATGAGAACATGTAACAGTTTACTTCAGTGCTGTATTTGCATGGAGTCCAATATGCTTCTATTTTTTCTGTATCTTTAAATGTTCCTTAAGTTGTTAATAGCTTTTGAGTTTATTAATTATTCAGTTTGATTGTAGATATAAATACGAGAGTGATTTTATGTCCGGTGTTCATTTCTGATGAAGTGTTTTGACAAAAACGTACATAATATACTAGTGGCATTAAATACCAAAAGTGCCTGCCTTTTATTTGTTTGGGAATATTTGTGGCTGTACAGCTACTGGAGTTGTTGGAATCCTCAGTCTTTGCAGTGTTTTGAGTATTATAAATGAGAGTGATGCTTTGCAAGATGGAGTTTTCATTTAGTATTCTGTTGGTGGTATAAAGATATTTTAGGCTGTATAAATTTCCAGCTCTCTGGTTGTGTCTGATTGTGTGTTGAATACTAATGGTATGTGTGTGCTGCTTGAGTGGAGTCATGGGTGATATGCATTTTTTTTGTTTTAGTTCTTTAATTTTTTCTGATTAAAGTTATGAAGTTTATGGGGTGGTGATGGCTTGGATGGTGTTTTTTGTATGTGGAGAGCTGTGCTTTAAAAGTAATCTTATATAGATGGGTTGCCCTTGCTTGGATCATGTGAGTGGACTGTTTTCTCTTTAGAAACTAAAGCTGCACTCAAGCTATATTTGGAGCTGTTTGAATTGTTTATTTACTTAGATTGTCTCTTCATTTCAAGCTGAGGTCACAAGTTCAAAGTTTTTTTTTTCTTTTCTTCTGTATGCCTTCTCTGGTGTATAGACTCTCTTCTGATTGTGCAGACTGTCAGGATGGCAGAGCAATGCCATTAAGTTCAGGGTCAAAGTTTATATAACAGCCAATCCTGTTATAATATTATTTAAAGTGATATCTACCATTTTTAATATGTTATGAAGCAAAAACATTTTTGATGAAGCCATGAATGGTGGAGGAATGGGAGCTCAAAGGTAGATCTTTTTTTTTTTCAGAAACAAGCCTGAAGGTGTATGCTCAGGGTCTTGACTGTTCGGTATTGACTTTGTGTGACTCAGGCTGAATTTGGAGTTATTGTGTACAATGAATATAGGTATTTCACAGCCAATGAACAGAGTTGTTAAGCCAAATTTTGATTGTTTATGATGTTTGTATCTTTGCTGTCTATGATTTTTGTTTTGGAGGGGCCATGGTATTTTCTGCTCAAAGTGTATTATGTAGGAGAGGCTCAGGATCTTCTCAGCGGCTAGAGGGATAATAGGGAAATGAAACTGTGCATAGACATGCACCTGCAGTGGTTTCCACCCATATCAGTATCAGGTGTATCCTAGAGAACAGAAATGAACATGTAGTTAGAGTAGAGTTTCAGCAGTGTACTGTATCTGTTGATAAAACAGTGGTATTCTGAAATAAATTATAACAATATAAGAGCTGTTGTAAAGTCAAGGGGAATAAAAATGTGTTTTGGGCAAAGAAGGCTTAATCACAAAAGATGTTCTCCAAGGACATCGTGGGAAGAAAACACCTACAAATTCAAATATGTGTGCAGCAATCAAAATTAAAAGCATGTACATAAAGGTAAAGTTCTCATGTGTTTCCTATCATATTTAGTACACATGCATTTTGAATGTAAATGAGTTAGAAAACTAGAAAAGCAATGCATACATTATACAATGAGTGGACATTACTCAGTTTGACTCCATTTTCCAGAATATTCAGAAAAAATGTATGAACTGGCATTGATAACTAATTGCTTTGTATTATAACTAATTTACTGAAAGTGAACAGAATGAACTCATTTTTTTAGTGAGCAAGATTTAAAATAAACAACAGATTAATAGCACAGGTCAATATCCTCAAGACTTAAAAGTCACACTGATCATCTGTCATGTAAGCCAGTAAAATACAAATAGCTGTTGATATGAGGTTATTAATGCACTCAATAAAGCTTTAACTGATTAGGAATGTATCCATTTTTTGCACACAGCCTGTTTAAAAAGAGACCCCTTAGATTAAACCGTAATTCCCTCAATAGTTGTTCTGCTGATGTTTTTCAGAAAATGACAGCAGTGTACAATAATTTGAATTTTGGCTTAAATGTAAATTTAAGACTAGGCTGCTCTTAAAAGACTTCATCATAGTCATATACTGTAACCCAGTGTTACACTGTCAGCCCAGCTATCTGGAATTTTGTAATCTCTCAGTTTCAGTTCAGTGCAGACACAATGTCTAGAGCTAGAGGTTTTTCTATTGTCTTGAAACAGAAATAATTACTAGGTTTCAGATGTAAAAGTGTTCAATTGTTTTACAACTTTAAGTTCTGAGCAAACATAAGAGATATATGTACTTCTTACACAGAGATGATTCAATTCTGTTTGTATCTGTTAGCCTGGGAAATGAAGGCAGGCGACAAAGAGTGATATCATCCAAATTGACCCAGCAATAATGTTTGATAGTAATTTAAGAACTCTCAGAGAAGGGCTGTGCATTTTGTATCTTGTCTTGGACCTACCAAAAACATCCACTCATCTGCATTTTCCTTGCTAATAGTAAACAACTTGGGTACAGTAATTTCTCTTAGATATAGATAGGAATATAGTAAAAATTAGTTTAGATGTTTCTGTATTTATTTGAGACTGCCCTGCAATGTTGTTTTAAAATATTTCCTGTGATTCTGAACTATGTAATCACTGTGTTGATTGAGTATTGTCTTGTTCTTTTATTATTTATTATTAAATATATTTAAACCTTTTAATTGTGGCTATTTGTGAGACATATTTAAGCTCTTAGAGTACTTGCATATGTATTTGGTGAAACTGTATAGGTCACTCCAATAGTCTCGCTTGGTCATACTTACCATTTGGATAATAGTAACATTATGCAGTAGGATTGGGCACCCTTTGTAAGGGCCTTTAAGTAGCTGATATGTAGGGGTTGGTGCCAACTAGCAAAATGCCATGTAATTAAGGTGGAGCCTAGGGTTGCAAGCATATGATATGACAGTACAGCACCATAGTGGGGTTAGCAATGCCAATACAGATGGAGTCTCAAAACAGGGAATGGGGTATGGTATTCCCAGATAGGCTCAACCCTCTCAAGTAACGTTTCTCAAGGAGCACTAGAAAATCTAGCTTGAGTTTTGGGGGGGAGGGTTGTGACACTGCTAGTCCAGCTATCTGAAATTTTGTAAATAATCATGTGTCTTTTGTGAATATTGATATAATTTATACAGAATTGCATGTTATATACTGAGCTTATAGGATGCGTCCACAGTGTACCCTACTGAAAAAAGAACAGAAATGTATATAAATTATATACCTGTGCAAATGTACATTTTAACTGTAGAAGCTGGAACATACAGAGTTAACTTGCAAAACTTCAAGAAAGTAAGTTGAAATCCAAGGTTTTAGGATTCTGCTATCTCTCAGTTTGAGTTCAGCACAGACACAATGTTTAGAGCTAGAGGTTTTTCTATTGTCTTGAAACAGATAATTACTAGGTTTAGAGCTAGAGGTTTTTCTATTGTTTTGAAACAGATAATTACTAAGTTTCCAATTAAAAGTGTTTAATTGTTTTACAACTTCCAGTTCTAATAAGCAGCTGAGATGTATGTACTTCTCACACAGAGATGATAACATTCTATTGGTATCTGTTAGCCTGGGAACTGAAGGCAGGTGACAAAGAGTGCTGTCATCCAAGATGACCCAGCAGTAATGTTTAATAATAATTTAAGAACTCTCTCAGAGAAATACTGTACATTTTGTGTCTTGTCTTGGACCTAGCAAGAACATTCATGTGTCTGGATTTGCCTTGCTAATAGTAAGTAACTAGGGTACAGTGATTTCTCTTAGATATAGATAGGAATATAGTAAAGATTAGTTCAGATGTTTTCTCTATTTATTTGAGAACATCCTACCATGTTGTTTTAAAATATTTCCTGTAATTCTGAACTCTGCAGTTACTGTGTTGTTTGAGTATTATCTTGTTCTTTTATTATTTATTATTAAATATATTTAAACCTTTTAATTGTGGCTGATATTTGTGAGACATATTTAAACTCTTAGAGTACTTGCATATATATTTGGTAACACTGTATAGGCCACTCCAATAGCCTTGGTCTTAGTCACACTTACCATTTTGGTAATAGTAACATTACACAGTAGGATCGGGCACTTAAGTAGCTGATAAGTACTGGTTGGTGGCAGTGATAACTGTAGTCTGGGCAGAAGGGGGTATAGCTAGTAAACCTGTGCCAGCCTTCCCCAGGTGAGTGTGTGTGCATTTGTATATAAATCATATCTTAATGTGTGTGTGTGTGTAAGCTACTTGGACAGGGGCACGCAGCACTGGTTGGACTGAGAGGGTGCTGGAGGTTTTGGCTTGACCCCTCAGCTGAGATCTTAACCCTATAGCTGTGCCAGTGGGGAGTATTATTGAGGATCTGGAGAAAGAGGCAAAAACCAGCCTCAGAATGAATGTGATCTCTGTGTGCTCTTAAGGGAAATTGTACTTTACTGTGTGTGCACTTGTCATCCTCCTAATGTGTACATCCCTCACTGATGCTAGTTGTGAAAATTGAGGATCCTTGATTACTGGGCCAGTGCAGGGGCATTACATATTAATTGGGGGCAGTGGTGGGATTGAGGATCCTTGAATATTGGGCCAATGCAGGGGTGTCACATATCAAATGTTTGGCAGGGGTGGGATATCCACAACACATATTAATTGGTTGATAGTGGTGAGATAGCCACATCATGTATTCATTGGCTTGTAGTGGTATGGATATTGAATTCCTGTAGCCTGTGTACAGTGGTTACTGAAGGTGTTTGTACTGTCAATCAATCATGCAGTGAACATTCAGAGTTCATATGACAATTATTTTATTTTTTTGTTAGCTTAGTTAGTCAGGGAGAGCAGCAGAGGAGTATGGCAAGCTGACAAGAAGCCAGTTGGCTGAGATGTGCCAGGATAAAGGATAGGTGCATGCCAACCTGACTAAATCAGACATGACTGCAGCTTTTGTCACAGCTGTTTCACAGAATAGCAACAAGGAGGACAATCAGACTGGCCGTGGAGATGTACAGCTGTCAGAACATGGACATCTCAACCTTTCCACAGAGGACTTAAAAATCCATCTGGAGTTAAAGAAACTTGAGTTGGAGGCCAAGTGTTTGGAAACAGAAGCAGCAGTGAGACATCTGGTGGCTGAGGAAAATGGAAACTGTGACATCTGCAGGCTGAAGAGAATGGGAGGCAGAGGCAACATGAAAAGGAGATGTTGAGTCTTCACCAGAACCATGGAGGTAATGGGGAAGGGAGTAACTGAACCCCAGAAGAAACAAAGATCAGTAAATTTCTTCCAAAATTTACAGAGGGGATAATTTTGATAGTTTCATTCATATGTTTGAGAGGGTATGTAAACAGTATAATGTTGATCAAGGGCTCTGGGTACAGTTCCTGAACCTCTTACTCCATGGTAAAGCTGTAACTGCAATTTCTAAACTGTCTGATACCAATTGTTTAAATTATAATACAACACAAAAACAAGCCACAAGCTCACAGGTGCCTGTGTCCACAGGAGAACAATTGTAAGATATCCAAAATACAAATAGTTGACACAGGTTAGGCTCCAGGTTAAAATGCAGAACTTTAATGTAACACAAGCACTTTCACCACTGCTTCTTCGGGTGTATTCATTAAAGTAGATACAAACCCCTCCTTTAAATACAAATCTAGTAATCACATGATCATAAAGGTCACATGATCCACTTACTAAAACAACTTAAATACATAGTATATAAACACTTTAATTATACATATATTAACACATCATATGATGAGTAAAAGCACAAGTAATATAATTATGTCATTCATAAATAAAATAATAGTCCATTGTTTATTTTCATTAATCTACCTAAACAAGGGTCTAGACTTTAACTTGGGTCTTAGCTGTACCTGTTCATTAAGACCATGTCCTGTATCAGCTCTGAGTGTTACTATCCATTTGGCGTCTAATTCTTTTATCTTATTACAGATATTACCCCCTCTCAAACTTTCATAATTTTTAGCAATGACTAAAAATCTAAATATATGTGACGAATTAATGCTAATGATGTGCTTTTCTAAAGTGTTGCACCTACTTTGCTTGCTGATATGATATACATGCTCTCGTATGGTCTTAATGAACAGGTACCACTAAGACCCAAGTTGAAGTCTAGATCCTTGTTTAGGTAGATTAATGAAAATAAACAATGAAGTATTATTTTATTTATAAATAACATAATTATGATATTTGTGTTTTTACTCATCATATGTTTTAATATATGTATTTTTAAAGTGTTTATATACTATGTATTTAAGTTGTTTTAGTAAGTGGAGCATGTGACTTTTATGATCATGTGATTACTAGATTTGTATTTAAAGGAAGGGTTTGAATCTTTTTCAGTGAATGCACCTGAAGAAGCAGTGGTGAAAGTGCTTATGTTACATTAAAGTTCTGCATTTTATCCTGGAGCCTAACCTGTATCAGCTATTTGTCTTTGGATAAATTATAATGCAGTCAAAATGTGTTTGTTAGAATGCTTTAAGTTATCACCTGAAACTTATAGGAAAAGGTTTTGTGAACATAGACACAAGGCAGATGAAAGTGTGTGTGAATATGTTGCTGAACTAAGCACTTATTTTTATAGGTGGGTGAGTGGATGTCAGGTCACCACTTTTGAAGGGCTGGCAGACCTTTTGGTGAAGGAACAAGCCCTTAGCAATTAACATGAGATTCTGGTTATCTAATAGAAAATGCACTACCGCAGATGAGTTGGAGAAGAAGGAAGACCTATACCTAGCAAGCAGGGCATCACTGCACCAGAAAGGGAGACCCAGTACTGCTCATGGGTTTAAGAGAACCCATGATGGGCAGCCCAGACTTTTCCAACAGAGACCGCCAGTAGCAGGGGAAGCCAATAGTCTAGGTACATGTCCAGGACCAAGGGTTAAATGTTTTAAATGCAACCAGTGGGGCAGTGTAGCATACAGATGTCCATGGGAGCAGGGTGGGAAAGCCAGTAATTTGGAATGACAAAATGCCAGCAGTAAGTTGCCTCAAGACAACAAGTGTACCAAACTACCACAGGAGGTTATATCCTATCTTAGTGGATGGAAAAGAGGGCATGGCTAAGAGAGACACAGCCTCTGACCTAACCATTGTTAACCCTGCAATGGTTACAGAGGAGCACTACTTGCTTGAGCAGTCTACTTCAGTCAGAGCTTTATGTGGGACCCCATTCCAAATACCTTTGGCTAGGTTTCACCTTGACTGGGAGGATAGAAAAAGAAGAAAGCAAGTAGGTGTGTTTGAAGATATCCCTGCAGATTTCCTGATAGGGAATTGTTTTGATAATGCCATACCTTGTGTGCATGCAGTTACACACAGTCAGGCTTGGAGACAAGCATGTGGGTCTGGTAGCCTGGAGAAGACCCAAACAGACCGCACACTTGCAGTCAAGACTGGTGAGATGGTTACTTTAGGGAGGGAGCTAAACTGTAGCAGTGAGCTTGAAGATGAGCCACAGCTGCTTATGGATACTGATGTTCCTTTGGACAGAGTGAATGCAAGGGCAAAGGTGAGTAGTAGTATCCAGGCAGACAGTGAGGCACCGCTGTCAGTGGATACCAGATATCCTGTGGAAGGAGAGCTGAGAAGGGTTACAAAGAGAGAGATTTGACACAGGCTCAGCTCTCAGACCCTACATTACAAGACCTGAGGGAGGTAGCTAGTGAGGCACCTGATTCTCAAGGAAAGGGGGAATCTGTATACTGGGACAAAGGGTTACTGTACAGAAAGTGGATCCCTGAGGGAGGGCTAGAGGGTGAGAGAATACAGCAGTGGGTAGTACCCAGAGCCTATCATCTGGCACTTCTAGCCATAGCCCATGATATTCCCTTTGCAGGTCATATGGACATGCAATATACACAGAGCTGTATTATGCAGAACTTCTATTGCCTTGGGAGTTCCAGAGATGTAACAGGATAATGCAGGACCTGTGAGCTGTGCCAAAAGGTAGGGAAGGCAGGAGACAAGGTGAAAGCTCCTTTGATGCCTTTGTATGTGATTGAGGAGCCATTTCAGAGGGCAGCTATGGATATTGTGGGGCCTCTGAGTACCCCAAGATCCACAGGGAAAACGTATATCCTAGTGGTAATAAATTATGCTAACAGATACCCTGAGGCAGAGGCTCTGTCCTCCATTGAGGCAGAAAATGTGACAAATGCTTTTTAGAGATTTTCAGCAGGGTAGGTTTTCCAGAAGAAATATTGACTGGCAGAGGTACCAATTTCATATCAGATCTGCTGGCTTGTCTGTGGAAGTACTGTGGGGTGAAGCCCCTACAGACCATCCCCTACAAACCCTAGACTAATGTTCTTGTTGAGAGGTTAAACTCTACACACAAAATAATGGTACTGGCATTTTCAGACCAGTTTAAGAGGGAGTGGGACAAATATTTGCCCCATTTATTGTTTGCTTACAGAGAGGTTCCCCAGGAATCCACATTTTTTTCACCTTTAAGTTGCTGTATGGGCATAGGGTGAGGGGACCGCTCAATTTGATTCATGATGAATGGGCGGTTGAGTGTGAATCCCACAAGGAGTCTGTTGTGGCATATGTTCTAAACCTCAGGACAAGGCTAAGGGAACTCATGGGCTCGGCCCAGGAGAACCTGGCAGAAGCTCAACAGCAGAAAAATGTCTGGTATGACAGGAATATGAGAGAATATGCTGTAGGGCAGCAGGTAATGGTTCTCATTCTTGTTAGACACAACAAGCTGCAGGCAGCCTGGGAGGGTCCCTACAAGATGGTAAGGAAGGTCAGTAATGTTAACTACATGGTACAACTGCTAGGCTGGAGGCAGAGGCACAAATTGTACCATGTTAACATGATGAAACCTTACCATGATAGGGAGGCCCTTGTGCTGAGTATTTGGAGTGGATTGTAGGAGGAGTCTGAGGGGGATCAGGTGACTGATCACCTCAGTGAGGCTCGGACTGACACCTCAGTATAAGGGGTAGCAATGTCCCAGCAGCTATCTCCTACCCAGGTTCGAGAAATCCGAGCAGTGCTACAAGAGTTTGGGGGCATGTTCACTGGGTAATCAGGGTGCATCCACCTGGTGCAGCACCATGTGGATAAAGGACCATAAAGGCCTATTAAGCAGTCCCCTTATAGGGTACCTGAGAGAGTCAAACAGACTCTGACTGAGGAGATACAGGAAATGTTGGAACTAGGGTAATTCAGATGTCCAGCAATCCCTGGGCCTCCCCAGTGGTGCTGGTGCCAAAGAAGAATGGCAGCACCAGGTTCTGTGTGGACTCCAAGAAATTAAATACTCACACAGAGTCAGATGCTTACCCCATGCCAAGAATAAATGAAGCTCTAAGCATCTGGGTGGGGCTAAGTATCTTACCACCACTGATCTTACCAAGGGTTACTGGCAGGTGCCCTTGACTCCCAGTGCTAGAGAGACTCCTTTTGGCTTGTATAAGCTCACAAAGATGCCCTTTGGGATGAAATATGCCCCAACGACTTTCCAGAGGCTAGTAGATCATATTCTAGCAGCAGCAGGAGATTTTGCCCTTGCTTACCTAGAAGACATTGCCATCTACAGCCATTCCTGGCAAGATCACCTTCAGCATGTCAGGGAGGTGCTGGGCAGACAACAGAGAATGTCAAGTGGTTATGGCTGAGGTTTTCTACCTGGGACATAGAGTCAGTAGTGGTAAGATCAGGCAAGAACCTGCCAAAGTGGAAGCCATTCAGGCATAGCCTGCCCCTGTTTCCAAAAAGCAGGTGAGGGCATTTTTAGGGACAGCAGGTTACTACAGAAAGTTTGTCCCCAGTTATAGTACCATAGCTGCTCGCCTCACAGACCTGACAAGGAAAAACTGGGTAGATAAGGTAGAGTGGACCCCAGCATGTGAACAGGCATTCCAGAAGCTTAAAGCAGCTTTGGGAGGATCCCCCTGTGTTAACCAGTCCAGACTACAGCAAATAATGTGTTGTGCAGGTGGATGCTTCAAACCATGGGGTGGGGCTGTACTTAGGCAGGTTTCCTCAGAGGGAAAAGAGCACCTAGTGGTTTATCTCAGTTGTAGGTTCCAACCCAGGGAGGAATGCTATGCAGCTGTAGAAAACTAATGCCTAGTCATAGTGTGGGCACTATAGAAACTTCAGCCTTATCTGTATGGAAGGAAATTCACTGTAGTTACAGACCACAATCCCTTAACAAAGCTACATTGAGCCAGCCAGCAAAATGCCAATTTACTAAGCTGGAGCCTAGGGTTGTAAGCATATGATATGACAGTGCAGCACCACAGTGGAGTTAGCAATGCCAATGCAGATGGAATGTCATGACAGGGAATGGGCTAGTGTATTAACAGATAGGTTCAACCCTCTCAAGCATCATTTCTCAAGGGGCACTTGAAAATCTAGCTTGAGGTTTTGGGGTGGGGAGATTGTGACACTGCCAGCCCAGCTATCTGGAATTTTGTAAATAATCATATGTCATTTGTGAATATTAATATAATTTATACAGAACTGTACGTTGTGTACCGAGCTTCAAGAATGTGTCCACAGCGTACCCTACTGGAAAAGAACAGAAACGTATATAAACTATATACCTGAGCAAATGTATGTTTTAATGGTAGAAGCTGGAACATACAGAGTTAACTTCCAAAACTTCAAGAAAATAAGTTGAAATCCAAATGTTTTATGATTCTGTTATCTCTCAGTTTCAGGTTAGTGCAAACACAATGTCTAGAGCTAGAGGTTTTTCTATTGTCTTGAAACAGAAATAACTACTAGGCTCCAAATGTAAAAGCATTTTAATTGTTTTACAACTTCCAGTTCTGAGCAAACATATGAGAGATGCATGCTTCTTACACAGATATGATAACATTTCTGTTGGTATCTGTTAGCCTGGGAACTGAAGGCAGATGACAAAGAGTGATGTCATCCAAGTTGACCCAGCAGTAATGTTTGATAGTAATTTAAGAACTCTCTCAGAGAAAGACTGTGCATTTTATATCTTGTCTTGGACCTAGGAAGAACATCCATGCATCTGCATTTGCCTTACTAATAGCAAGTAACTAGGGTACGGTGATTTCTCTTAAATATAGATAGGAATATAGTAAAGATTAGTTTAGATGTTTTCTCTATTTATTTGGGACTGTTCTGCAATGTTGTTTTAAAATATTTCCTGTGATTCTGAACTATGTAGTTACTGTGTTGTTTGAGTATTGTCTTGGTTCTTTTATTATTTATTATTGAATATACTTAAACTTTTTAATTGTGGCTAATATTTGTGAGACATATTTAAGCTCTTAGAGTACTTGCATATGTATTTGGTGACAGTGTATTGGGCACTCCAATAGCCTTGGTCTTGGTCACACTTACCATTTGAATAATAGTAACATTACATGGTAGAATTGGGCACCCTTTTTAAGGGCCTTTAAGTAGCTGATTAGTACTGGTTGGTGGCTTTGATAACTACCTTATAGTCTGGGTGGAAGGGGACATAACTAGTAAACCTGTGCCAGTCTTCCCCAGGTGTGTGTGTGTGTGTGTGTGTGTGTGTGTGTGTGTGTGTGTGTGTGTGTGTGTTTATATATAAATCAAATCTCAAAGTGTATGCGTCAGCTACTTGGGCAGGGAAATGAAGCACTGGCTGGACTGAGAGGGTGCTGAAGGTCTTGGCTTGACCTCTCAGCTGAGATATTAACCCTATAGCTGTGCCAGTGAGGAGTCTTATTGGGGATCTGGAGAAAGAGGGAGAAACTAGCCCCAGACTGGCTGTGATCTCTGTATGCTCTTAAGGGAAATTGTACTTTACTGTGTGCATGTTTGTCATCCTCCCAATGTGTACGTCCCCTCACTGGTGCTAGTGGTGAGGATTGAGGCTCCTTGATTACTGGGCCAGTACAAGGGCATCACACCTGGTGTGGGATTTCATTTGTACATGATAAATTTATACTTTTTATAAAAAAAGTACATTACTTTTTTCATAACATCTCCATACCTTATTAAATTCCTACAATGTTAAATTCATTGTGGAGGTGGGACTTTTATCCATCTGAATTTCATTAAATGAAAGTTTACTTATCAGTATTTAAACCTCTTTCAGATAAATACTGAAACTGGATTATGACTCAAGTTTGAAATGATACACATTTCAAATTTAAGTATTTTTTAGTAATTCCTTTAGGTCACTACTTCATAAACAAAATGACACCTTGGATGTTTTGCTATTTCAGGAGAAAGAGCTGTTTAATCAGTTAATCCATATTCTGTTTCATAATATATGTGAAAGTAATATTTTCAAACTGAAAGATATGAATGGAAATTATACTGCTTGGTTTCAAGATTCTAGTTTCTTAGGCTTACTTAAGATGCCATCTTTTTTACTTACAGGTTCATTTGCCATATATTGTAGTGATGTCTAAGGTTGTTAGTAACATGGGTTTTGATTGTTGCATGACATTTACATTATACACATTTATTACTTAGTAAGGATACACTAGCTTTATTCTTCTTTTTTGTGTTTGCATCATTTTATACACACACACACACACACACACACACACACACACACACACACACACACACACACATGCATGCACAGACATACACACACATACAAACTCATATAATTTCAATTAGTAACATGTAAGATTATAAGGACATATTTTAATATATTTCTATAGTTGTGTTATACAGAATTTGAAAATGGTTATAACACTTGATTTAAGAAATATTGACTGTTTGCGAATTAAAACTAATTGGAGTAAATAGATCTATATTATGTATAATTATTTTCAATCACAAATTCTTGGGACATAAATAGGAAATAATAAGAAGTATATATAATTCAATAATTAATATTTGTTTAATAGGTAACTTTCTGTAAAGTGATAAATTTCAAATAGCTGGAAAGGAGGTTTGGCTTGGGAAGAGATTTTAGAGGGAATGCTTGAATTAAGATACTATTCAAATGTGTGGTCTTAACCCTCAGAGACAGCATGTTTTTTATTTAAATGTTTAATATTACAGTGTTTAGCTACTTATAAATTGGTGTCTATGAATATTAATAACATCAGCTTGATTGATAAACATATATAATCATTTTTAGTTATCTTTTTTCCAGATATCATTAAGAATATATGGCTAACTAGACATCTAATGAGAAATTATATATGAAGGGCACTTCTATCAAAGTTATTGGCTTGAATAAAAGTTATAAAAGGGAAAGTTTAAGCAAATATCTAATAATGTTTGATGCTCAAGTTGTATTTTTACAAAAGACAATTTACAAGAAGACATTAATAAACTTAATACTAATAACTATCCAGTACTTATTAGCTCACATTATAAGCAAAAACAGTGTGGAAATACTATGGAAATCCTCTGTATTAATGCCTAAAATCATAAATTTATGCAGTGATAGCTCTGGGATGTTTTGTCTACTATCTTTGGAAATATGTGTGAAAGTAAACACCTTGATTAATCTTTACTGGAATTCCTGGTTTAGGAGTTAGAAGTGGTCAAGCAACATTTTGAGGATATTGTAGAACATTCTAAAGGGAGTATAATTTTAGCTGGTGACTAATTGTATATTGAATGATTGTGATACTAACACAAAAAATAAGTGTAGGAAACAAACATTATCTAAGGCATTAATAGATTTCATAGATATATTTAATATTTAGGACATAAATGAATAAGCAGATACAAATTCATTATTTTTTACACATTATTCACATCAGCATGGTACCCAATCTAGAATAGAGTATATATTTCAAGTGATATAACTGGATAATTACACAAAGTTAAAGTTGTCACATGCTCTCTATCGGATCATAATGCAATTACATTTGAATTGAAAATGAATGCAAAACAAAGTGCTTCTATTAGTAGAATTCCATCATATATAACCAACTTGAAAGATTTTAAGGAATTTTATAACAAAGAAATTCAATCCTTTATAAATGTGAATCTAACTGAGGATGTATCAGAGATATACACGTGGGAGTCTTTAAAATAATATCTATATGGCAAAGTTCTATCCTGGTATATTAATAAGAAAAAACAATGGAATTGAAAATAATTATATCTACAAATGAAAGTTGATAAACTAAAATTAGATATTAAAAAAAATAACACAAATTTAGCCAAAGATCTTGATGAGATGCATAAAAATATTTAGAGACATTTCACCATAAAAGTATGATTAATTTAAAGAAGATTAAATTGAGTTTTTATTCTAAGAATCCTAAGAACCAATGTATAATAGCAAATAGAAAGAAGAAGATTATTCACTCTAACCAGATAAAAGAAGTTTATATTCCTGGATCTAGAAAAAAGGCTTCAGATTTAGAATCATTTTAGAGGCCTTTAAAATAACTTTTAATTTAATTAATTTATATGACCCAGTAAAAGAACAACAAAATATAATACAATCTTTTTTTTATGAAACAGATCAAAAATAGGTTAATAGAAGATCAGATTAAACTAACAGATAAACCAATTTTAATGCTACAACTGAAATCTCAAATTAATAACTTAAAACTAAGCAAAGGACCTGGAATTGATGGTATTATTCCAGAAATTTATAAACTATTACCAAAAGAAGCATTGCCAATATTGTTAGAGTATTTATGTTAGCTAAAGAAACAAAAAATATTCCCCCATCATGGAAATATACTTTAATGTCTTCAATTTTAAAGTCAAATAAAGATGGAAAAAATGATCATCTTATAGACCAATATTCCTATTAAACATTGATTAGAAGATTTTTATGGTAATGCATGCTAACAGAATCAAACAGTTTCTACCATTGCTGATTGATGAAGGTCAAACTGGCTTCATACTTAATAGAAACACATATGATAATATTAAAAGAGTACTTTAAATAATTTACATTGTTAATATTATAAAACGAAGTTCGACTCTTGTAAGTCTAGACATAAATAATACCTTTGATTCAGTCCAGTGGATTATTTACTGCTGGCCTTGAAAGAATATGTTGTTTTCAGAAGATTTTATAAAAGTTATTAGAGTAGTATATGAAACTTCTTTATCTCATATAAAGATTGGATTGTACACATCTAGGCCAATTACAATTACTAAGGGTACTAAGCAAGGATCTCCACTGTCTCCATTATTATTTGCTCTGGTCATAGAACCATTTGTGAAATACATCAGATTGAATGCAAACATCCAAGGTATACACTTTAGAAATCATTTAATTTTGAAAATTCACTGGTTTGGAGATTATATTCTATTAACTATAAATTATTATGGGAGCTCATTACAAAGTTTATTGGAGACAATGGAACTCTTCCAAAAGATTTCTGGCCTAAAATTTAATGATAATAAAACCAAAATATTACTTTTAACTTGTAATAAGAAAAATGTGGATAAGACGTTTTCTAAATATATAGTTCTAGATAAAATTAAGTATCTAAGGATTACATTATCAAATGATATTAATGAAACATTAATTATTAATTACACCAATATTTTGAATAAAATTAGATATCTTACAGATAGATAGAATAATATTTTTATAATGAAAGTTAGGTTTTTCTTAATCAAAATGATTATTTTCACAAAAATATTATATCATATACAAGCTATTTCTCTTCCACTTTCTAAAGAATGTATATATCAGTTCAATAAACTAATGTTAAACTTTTTATGGTATCCTGGCAAACCCAGAATAGCATTAAATCATCATTTAAAAGATTGGACAGCAGGTGGAATTGGCATTCCAGATATAGAAATGTATGCTTTATCATCTATTATTAAGACAATAATATTATGGTTAAAGTCTTATTATTCTGCTAGGTGGGAACAAATACATGAACTTATTTGGTTAAAATCAAATCACTCATTGCTACTTCAATTTATCAAAATATTCTCCAATCATTTTCATTGGATATTAAGAGACTATATTTTGGATAATAAAAATAACGTATATGTTCTAAATATATAACTAATACATTAAATATATTTAAAAATATCTGAATAAAATCCCAGAATTTAGAGTGTGGTAATTTTTATTCTACCTTATAGCTTGTACACAGAATAACATTAACGCTTTTGATGTCACTAAAATGACTAAATTTAGGGAAAAACTTTTAATATATTGGCATCAGCTAATGAATTCTGTAAAAATTCTTCCTATGAAAAACATTATGATAAATATGATATAGGTTCATAGGTTCATAGGTTCATACTAGGCTATCTGCCCTAGGGCATTTATACGCCTAGCCAGAGTGTGTTTGGCTTTCGCCACCCATTTTAAATTAATTTTGCTATGCCTTTTTTTGAGGTTAGTATACTGTGCCTCTGTCTAACAGTGACACAGAAGTGATAGCCGGGGTAAACCTGCGATCTCCCATCCACTCATCAAGATTCTTCTTGAAGATAGTCAATGTGGGACTCTGCCTAACCTGGACTGGGATTTTATTCCAGAGTGAAGGGAGCCTCTGGGTTATGAATCTGTCCCTCCAGCATGTCCTATTTATTTCAGTGCTGAGGTTCAAGTCTCTCGAGTGCGTAGCTCGATGGGATTTGGATTTTCTGAGGTGCAGCATGTCCATTAATTCCGGGTTGGACATGGCTTTATACGTCAGGCACAGATCGCCTCTGAGCAGGCGGTATGCCACTGAGTAGAGCTGGAGATTCTTTAATCAGGCAGCATATGGCATCTGTTTGAGCCCTTTGATCCTCTTGGTGAGGTACTTTTGGGGTCTTTCCAGTTGCTGCAGGTGTCTGGTAAGGTACATCCCAAAAGGGGCATTGTACTCAATTATGGGCCTGATGAGGGATGAGTAAAGAGGCATGATGACCTCCCCTGATCTAGATGTGAATCCCTTCATGATTAGGTGGGCTATATAAAATGTTTTTCTAACCACTTTGGCCACGTGGTTGTCAAATGAGAGATTGCTATCAACTTGGGTCCCCAGGTCCCTAATGACTTCTTCTGTACTTAATGGATTACCACCTATGTGGTAATTTGTGGGCACTTTGTTTTTGCCAAAGGGGATGACTATACACTTTTTGGCGTTTAGCTTGAGGCCATGGCTCTGGCACCAGTTGTCTGTTTCTATGAGGCCCTTTTGGAGGATGCTTGTGTCAGCTGGAGAGTTGATTATGGTGCCCAGTTTGCAGTCATCTGCAAACTTGGTCAGCCACAGTCCTTCCGTGTTGGCATGTACCACCGAGAAATATATACCGAACAAGAGAGGTCCCAGGACTGAGCCTTGTGAGACGCCACTTGTAACTGGTTTGGAGTCTGACATGGCTCCAGCAACTCTAACCATGTGGGTTCTGTCCTTGAGCCAGTTTGCAACCCATCTAGTGACATAGGCGTTTATATTTAAGCTGGTGAGCTTATCTATAATGCCCGAGTGGGGTATTGTATCGAAGGCTTTTGCGAGGTCCAGGTAGGCTGTGTGGACCACCTTCCCCTCGTCAATGGCCTTGGTGACTGTTTCAAAGAAATTGACCAGGTTTAAGAGGCAGGATCTGCCCTTAACAAAGCCAAACTGGGTAGGATCCAGTGTCTGTAGGTCCCCAATATCTTTATCTATGAGGTCCATGATGATCTTTTCCATAGCTTTGCAGACCAAGCTAGTCAGGCTTATGTGGCAATAGTTTCCAGGATCCGTTGAGGCACCACCTTTGTGGAGAGGGACCACTGTTGTTGTACGCCACTCTTTGGGTACATATCCTGTAGTAAGGCTAAGATTGAACAGTAGTTTTATGTTTGGGTTTAGCTCTTCTTGGAGTTCATGTAGGACGCAGCCCGGGACACCATCTGGTCCCATTAATGCTGTGTTTTTTGCTTTTGAGAGGGCGGCTCTTACCTGAGCATCTGAGATGTCAGGGGGGCAGCACTCTGTTGGGATAGATATTTGCCCTTTTGGTGGGGAGGGGGGGGGGAAGTTTGCACTGAACCTGTCAGCTAGGATGTTGGCAATGTCTGTGGGCTCGGTGTATTTTTTGTCATTTTGGACTAATTCTGAGCATATCTGGGAAATCCCACCCAGGTTCCTAACATAACTAAAGAAAGCCTTGCGATTATCCTTAGTGTCCTGTGCAATTTTTCTCTCGAAACTGGCCTTAGACGATTTTATGAGTGCCCGTAGTTTTTTGCTAATACTGATCAGAGATGCCTTCCCTTTTTGGGATTTTGCTCTATCATGTAGTAGCTTCCTCCTTCTATTGTATAGTTTGTTTATGGCTGGGGTCCACCAGACAGGACATCTGCCTTTGGAGGATTGGGTCTTGGTTTTATTTGGGATTGCATGATCCATGCATTCCTGAAGGTGTTCATAGAATGCGTTTATAAAGGATTCTGCGGTCTGGGCCGTATTTTCCACAGGCCCGGGGGCTTTGAAGGATTTCACCTCGGTTTTGAGGTGTGTGAAGTTTGCTTTAGAGAAGTTTTTCACTGTGGTTTTCTGGGCAGGGGGTGGGGTCAGGATGTGAATATCCAGTGAGATTAGTTTATGGTCTGATCTTACCAGTGAGGGATACACTTCTGGTCTGGAGCATAGTGTCCCCATGTTGGTGATGATCAGGTCCAGTATGTTTTCCCCTCTTGTGGGAGTGGTAACAAGTTGTTCCATAGCATTTGAGTTTATAAATTCTAGGAACCTTTGGGCTAGGGTGTTGGAGCTAGAGTAATGCTCCCAGTCTATGTTTGGGTAGTTGAAGTCACCCAATATAATGGTGTTTGGAGAGACCTTCATATTTTCCAGTATTCTCAGGAAGGCCGAGTGAGGTTCCTGGGTTTGGGAGGGTGGTCTGTAGCAGGCTATAAACTGGAAGGCAGTTTTACCCACAGTTAGTTGCACATGGATAGTCTCTGATGCTTCGTGCTGTGCCACCAACCTGGAGGTGTGGGTATCTTTGACGAATATTGATACTCCCCCTCCTTTTGTGGTTCGGTCCAAGTTTTGGGGCCGAAAAGCATGGTATGAGGTATAACCTGGGAGTGCTGGGGTGCTCTCGGGAGCCTTGAACCAGGTTTCTGTTACTGCACAGATATCGATGTTCTCCATGCTAAGGAGAGTTTCGAGTGCGTGCATCTTGAGGTTTAGACTTCTGGCGTTGAGTAGCATTACTCTTAGTTTCTTATCTCTTGTGATACCTATGGAGGTGGGTTTGTCTTTTGAGCCTTGCCTAAAAAAGGCACTATGGGGGTAGCAAGAGCCTTTGCCAATATTCGAAAGCCCAGGGGTGACAGGTGCAAGCTGTCCCTAGTGAAGCATCGTGGCTTGTCGAGCATGTCATCCCAGGCTGACAGGCATTGCATCCCCTTTGAATGACACCAACACTTGAGCCAATTGTTGAAATTGATCATCTTGTCTTCATATTGTGGCATCATTCTTGGTGAGGGTAAGATGCTACTCAAGGTCAGGGTCATACCGGCCTGGGCTACATGCTCAGAGAGCTCCTCTATGTCTCTTTTCATGTAGTCCAGGGAGGTACGTCTCAGGTCATTCAAACCAGCATGGACAATGACTGAGTCATATTTGTACTTACCTTGGAGTGACCTGAGTGCTTGTGTTATGTGGCAGATCCTAGCGCCCGACAGGCAGCTCACCGTGACCTTCTCCTTGTTCAGCCTGGTGAGCGGGACATCAGTGTGCCTGACGATAGAGTCACCTATTACAAGTGTATCAGGTGTGTTTTTTAGCCTTAAGGGCTGTGACTGTTCGGCACACTGGCTTTGTGAGCTATGTGTTGCACGTGTTTTGTTTTGGGGTAGCGGTTGCTTGGGTGTCTGCTTTGGAGGTCTCTGCTGCTTAGGCAGATTTTTATTTAGAGCCTCTGAGTATGTTTTTGTGTGTTTATGTGTTTGGTTTGTTGTCGTGGTAGGTCTATGTGAGACTGGAATTGTAGTGAGTGTGGTTTCCTTCTCCTCCTGACTGGTTCCGCCAGTACTGAGTTGAGAGAGCTTAGCCTCCAGTTTGGCTATATGGTTGCATCTCTCACATATGTTGGAATTTGTTGGGAGGAGGAGGAGAAGGTTGTCTATGTACATGAGGCAGTTGTAACATTGCCTCAAGATTCCCAGATTCACCAGCTGGACCGGAGAGGAGATTGACAAATGACCTTTGGACATGCTAGAATAGTATTGGGAATTCCTTTATAATTGAAAAAAAGGGCCAATGGGGAACAAGGAACTCAATGGGAGTTTGTGAGGGTGTAGTGCTTTTAATTTTTTAGAGCTGACTTGTATAATTGCTTTAGTGAGCAAGTGCCAGGTAACTTAAATGCAATGTGTTACAGGTAACTTAAATGCAAAAACGACAGACAGTAACTTTCTTTCAAGTGAAACAAGGAAATAAGTACAGTAAGCAATGCAGATATCACTAGGGATCCACAGAAGTGCTAAAAGGCCATGCAAAGCATACAAATAAAGCTAGATTCAGCAGGCCTGGATCTAGTCTATGCTACAGCAAACAAGGTGTACCAATTTCAGTAAGAAACAGTTAGAATATGCAGGCACTATAAGCCTTTAACCAGAAATTCCCTGCTCAGAAGGGCAGAGTCTAGCCTCTCCTCCCACAAGAGTGCAGACCGCAATCCTTCTTAACGTAAAATAACTGGCCTGAAGCCCAAGTGCTTAAAACAGAACTAATACACTTTTAGAATAACAGACACTGAGCTCTCAATCAGCAGTTCCCAAATTAGAAGGATGTAAGCTACCTGTCCTGCCACCACAGTGCAGGCCACAAACCTTCCTAATGTAAAGCAACTGGTCTGAAGCCCAAGTGCTTAATCCAAAAGACTTAGAAATTATAGCTACACTTTAATCAAGTTACTACCAGCAGTAATAAATACAACTGAATACTTTAAAGAATGCCTGGATTAGTGCTCAAGTTATACAAACAAAGCTAGATTCAGCAGGTCTGGAGCTAGTCTATGCTACAGCAAACAAGGTGTACCAATTTCAGTAAGAAGCAGTTCAAATATGCAGGCACTATAAGCTTTAACCAGAAATTCCCAGCTCAGAAGGACAGAGTCCAGCCTCTCCTCCCACAAGAGTGCAGAACACGAACCCTCTTAATGTAAAATAACTGGCCTCAAGCCCAAGTGCTTAAACCAGAATTAATACACTTTTAGAATAACAGACACTGAGCCCTCAATCAGCAGTTCCCAACTTAGAAGGATGTAAGCTACCTGTTCTGCCACTACAGTGCAGACCACAAACCTTCTTAATGTAAAACTGGTCTGAAGCCCAGGTGCTTAAACTGAAAGGCTTAGAATGAGTTACACCAAGCAGTAATAAATACAACTGAGTACTTTTAAGATGACGCAAAAGCAAAATAAAGTAGGAAAAAACACAAATACAGTAAAAGCAGATACATTTTTTTTTTTTGGAAAGAGAGAAAGGAGTAGCAGAAACTAAGCTGACTGGCCTTCTCAAATGCTCTCCCTGTACTGGGTAGAATGAGGTAATGACACTAGACTGGGAGGTGGGTCCCAGATCAAATTTACACTAGGGGCGGACAACTGCAAAGCCACCAACTATAAAAACACTATACCAACAGGAAGGGAGGGTGGGAAACAAACTGCAGAAATGTTACTCACAGCTGAAAAGCAGCAGTGAGCCTTTAAATGAAAGTTTTAAACAGCTAAAGGAGCCACTAGAAAAAAGAGTTTAACTGCAACAAGTTATCATAAACAAACAACCCAACAGATGCTTAATAAGAGTGGACAATTTCCAGTTAATACCTCACACACAGTGAAACTAGCTAGAAAAATACACAGTACACAAAGTGCTATAAACAACAAAGAAATAAAGAACAAAATAAACAAAAAACAGGATACTTAATGTTATATATTATAGCTCCGAGTTTGCTGAGTGTCCTTCCCTCGATTAGCTCACTGTAAAATGGCTGAACACTCACAACTGAGCTTCTTAGGTAACAGAAAGTTGAAACCTGAGACAGCTTTTAAGAAAGAAATCTCAAAAGAACCAATGAGGTGCTTAGTCTAAGCTGTAGTCCAGGAGACCTCAGTCAGCCAATGACCTCAAACAATTCTCTCTCACTGAAATGCCTGATGGCTTTGGCTAAAATAAAGATGTCCCTGAATTATGTGCTCAGACACACAGCCTCCACAAACACTAGGCCCAAATACAAGCCTGAATATGGAAATGCTACAAATATCCCCACTACTTAGAACAAACTGCAGAAATGTTACTCACAGCTAATAGGAAAAGGGTAGCTATCCAAATATATATAGAGTAATCAAAAATATAAAATTGTATTATAAAGATATTTTTGGGATCATTACAAATCAATAAATGATCAACCTCCTAGTGAAAATTATGAAAAGTTAACATTAATTTCTTCAAAGCAAACTTTTCTTTCGTATGAGTGGAAGTTGTTTTCTTGGAAATTTATACATAGGATCTTTATTTCTCCTCATAAAATGGAATTAATGTTTAAGCAAGATTTTGGGTGTTAGCGATGTAAATTAAAATTGAAAGCAAATTGGCAGCATATGTTTTACCATTGTAAATTGCTTAAAATACTTTGATAAAAATTGAATTTCTTTCTGCAAATAGTTTTTAATGACATATTTCAGTTAACCAAATCTTTGATTCTGTTTAATCTTCCAATACCTAAATGCATCCCCAGATCAAAATATTTACTTTTATGGACTTTATTAGCATAAGCACATAAAGTATTTACTATGAAATGGAAGACTGAAACTTCTCCTTCATTTAAATAATTCAAGAATATTGCACTTAATGTTTTTCAATTGGAACTGTCTACTATCAAGATGAGAACTGATAAAATTACATTGTACCACAACTAGTTTAAAGTTAAAGAGATACTTGAGAGCATTGACTATAACATGATATGAAATAGAATTATATTCTGAAAGACTAACAATTGTTTTGTTCAAGTGGACACCTTTGTAAACAGTTTTATTTTAGTTTAATTTACTGTTTTGAAGTTTTCTACCTGTGTTGTTAATTTGTTCAAAAAGTTGTGTTTCTTTATTCCCTGTTAAGAATTGTTCTATATCTTTTTAATCTTAATAAAAAATGAATATGAAAGAGCTAAAGCAATTGTTTAATGATCTTGCAGTGAAGGAGGAGGGTACATGGCAGCATGGGAAGAAACAGGTATATCTTGTTAAATGGGAAATGTGGTTGTAGAAGCAGGCAGTGGTATTAAGTCAATAGCAGGTAAACAGTGTTAGACTTGAGGTTGCATAGACAAATGTACCATAGTGTGTAAAAATCCTGGAACTTGATCTGAGATGATAGTCACATCTCCCCTTTTTATGTTTCTCTTTTTCTATTTAAGAAAGATTTCTATTGACCTAAAAATTGTAAAGGTTTTAACTGGCTTTATATTTGATTTTGAATTTTTGCGTATTGTCTTAAAAAACATGGTCAACCCCATTTTTTCCCATTTTCTAGATGGGGTTGAGGTGTTGTGCCAACTGTTGTTATCTTTCTAAATTTAATTCCATTATCTTACCTTCTTCGACACTCATGCTTGACTGCCAATGTTTTTTTCTTACACATTCCATCTTCCTGTTTGTTGGATGCCCTCATTTCCTCTTGCTTTCTTTCTGCCTGTCCCAAATCTTCTTCACCAGATTGTCTTTTGCCTTTCTGCATGGGTTCCTATTACATGATCGAAAGATCACAATTTTGAATGCTCATCAGAGAAAAATTCTACCTATTGAAACTATTATTGTGGAGGGCTGCGCCACTCACTCCCCCCACTAAATATATATACCAACTCCGAGATCACACTTCAGTGAGGAAAAGGCAAATATTCCAATCTTCACTGTACTGCGGTCCCACAATACAAACTTTGATTTGTGGCATTTTCACTTTTCTGAGCGTTCGAAGTTGTGATCTTTCGATCACATAATAGAAACCCTTTCTGCACATGTGCCTGAACCACCGTAATCTGTTCTTTTTGACCTTTTTCGTTTTTCTGCAATTGAAGCTACTTCTGCTCTGATGTCCTGTTTTTTTCATCTGTCCCAGAGTGTCCCCCTACCCATCCCAAACAATTAATCTCCATCTCCTCTAGTTTCCTCAACTGTTCTTCCTTTACTTCTCAGGTTTCTGTATCATACAGTAGTGCTGGTAGCACGACCATTGTGTACACTTTACTTTTTAGCTTCTTTGGCATTATTCTGTCATACACTTGCCCCCAACACTCTATGCCAGTTGGCTGCCTCCCATCTAATTCTAACTTTGACCTCCTTATTCAGACTTCCCTTCTCCTCAACCACTCCACCCATATACTTGAAGCTGTTAACCTGTTCCACTGTTTTCCCTTCTATGTCAATTTTCAGCTTCCTCTGATTCCCCCATTTTCTGCCATTGCATCTATCTTACCTGTACTCAGTTTCATCTCATGTGTCTTCAGTTTTGCATTCCATTCCCCTACCCTTTGCTGAACCTCCTGCTCAGATCCTCATTGTAATGACACATTGTCTGCATAAAACAACTTTGTTGATCTGCCCCTCTAACCTGTTTGCTAATGAAGCCCTTCATCAGTTTGAATGGCAGTAGGCTTATTGCTAAACCCACATGCACATTCACTCCCACTAAGAACCATTGTCTAAGACCGAACACTCTTCATAATTGAGTCATTGGGTCCTTGCACATAGCTTGCACTAATTCTACCAATGTTACTGGGACTTCGCACCATCATAGAACTGCCTAAATCTGCTTTCTTAGGATCTTGTCATATACTTTCTCCAAACCTAGGAATGCCCAGTTGGACTCTTTCTCATTTCTAGCTTCTTCTCAAGTATCTGTGTCACTGCAAACATCAGTTCAGTCATGCTGCATCCTGATCTGCATCCGAACGAAGATGTTCTCTTCCCTGCTTTTTGTTACCATGGATAGGTTATGTGTAGCTACTATGCTGGTATGCTGTGACCAAATCTTATCACAGCCTAGCTAATAACGAAGGTAAGATACTTCTGTAATATCTACCCGACATTTATTTGGCTTACTGCGGTTAACCCCACCTTTAGCTTTATCAAAAAAAACATTTAAATTTCATTCTCAAGGTATTATTTACAACATACCTCATATTTACTAAGTCAGTCTAGCTACCAAATATTTTCTGGGTCAGTGAAGTACCTCCACTAACTCAAAAAATATTAGGTAACTCTATTGCGTCAGCAAATATTAGGTTACAGTCCTAGTGGGGAATAACAGGTTTAACTTTAACAGAGGCAGAACACTGAACAAAATATTACAAAATGGTACTGGAGATATAATAGGTAAATGAGAAATGAAAATTTGTGGCATCGATGTCTATATTTGTTGGTTGTCAAATCAAAAATATTATTAAAAAAGAAATTATACCAAATGCTAAAAGTATTCACATGCAAAGGAATAAATGTGATTTATGTTGCCTGCTATGTACAGTGTAGTTTATCTTGTACTGGTAGAACATCTATATGTCTATCTAAGAGAATTTATGAGTATATGTATGCCGTTAATGCACTTTCAAAGCATGCCATGGATTGTACTGCCAGCAGTGGTTTTAAATTTGCTACTTTGGAAGAATTTTTTTTTTCTCGTTATGGCAAAGAAGCAATAGATGAATTGTTAGATTGGAAAGAATATGTGTGACAAATGAAATTTAATGTTTGCCAAGCACCAGTTCTAACTGACATGGAAAACTGTAACATTTATTTAAAAAGAAGGAAGTTGTTTCTTTGACTGATTATATTACCTGATTTGCACATGACTATTTTATTCACCTGACTACCTTGCCGCTTATATAAAATGAATGTGTTTGTTACTGTTTTTCATAATTTGAAGAAGTCCACTAGGAGGATGAAAGTACTCACAGTGATATTGTGTTTTTAACATATTTGTTATTTTATTTAAGTGGAATTATGACTTGCATCACTTAGTTTGTGGATTATTATAATTATAACATTTAAACTGTTGGTTTTCTTGATACTGTTTTGTTTTTACATAGAATCTGAAAAAGAATAATAAAATTGAGACATATGGTACCTCAACTGTAAAAGCACCTGTTCTGGATGTCTTGGATCCATGAGAGAGAGAGTAAAAGTTCTGTTGGTTAGGTAGGATGTGAGCTATTGTATGACACTTTCATCTCTACCAATATTAGTTAGGGTTCTAAGTAGCAAGATGTGATTTAGAGATTGGAAGGTATATTTTAGGTTGTTGAAAGAAGCTCCTGCTAATTATCCTTTGTCCATAGTTACATAGATAAAATTAGTTGCAGTGAATAGTGCTCGTTGTGTGCTATATTTTTAACAAAATCTATGTTGTCTGTTTGTTAAGAAATTACATTTGTAATGTATTTTATTAGTTGGCTATACACAATTTTTTTGATTATTTTATCCAGCTGGTGTAGCGTTAAGATTGGTCCTCAGTCGTAGGCAAATTTGGAGTTTTTAACTTATGGAATTGTCACAACATTATAGTGTTTCTGTGATTAAGGAACTATAACAGTGGCAAGTATGAGATATTATACATGTATTTGGGCAAATGTATACTACAACCTTGAGTTATAACAAGTGCTGCAACACTAAAATATGCTTTACACTGTACAGTACAGAACAAGGTTATATACTCTGGATCCCAAGTTTCTTATCCATCTCAGTCTGATATTGATGCCATTTAGAATAATCTTGCAAACAGTAAATTAGATTTAACTAAACTATTTTAGATACTCTCTCTCTCTCTCTCTCTCTCTCTCTCACACACACACACACACACACACACACACACACACACACACACACACACACACACACACACACACACACACACAATTTCCCTGTATGAGTTACTGATACCTCTCCTGTAGCAATACTCTGTTCTCATGTCTACGATATGCATTACCACCAAATAGACAAATCTAATATTTATGAATACTTCACCAAATAAGCTAACTGATATATAATAAATTATAATAGCCCTATTTAAGCGCAGCCTAGACAAGTGGATGGGGTATAGCACATTTACACAGGGCCTGGTACCAATGTCCCTTATGGATAGAAGTAGCTTATAAATGCCTGGTCTTCAATGTCCTATTTGGATACAGGATATCATTATTCTTTCAGGAAAACATGGCTAAGCTAAGAAAGGCTCCCCTGTGTCATTAGTCTAGCAGCAATCTGTTTATCTATAAATTTATATATATAAGAGCTTGTAGCCAGCCTGTCGTCAAAAAAGATTTCCCTATAATACATTAGATTATAAAATGCAGAGGAAAAAACATCAAACATAAATGCCACAATACCAACGTTTCCAACAGTAAGATTTTTTTTCAGGAGAGACAAGTCCTCAATCCTAAAAACTTGTATATGCCAACTGTACAGTAAAGGAATCACCGCTGGCACACACTTATGAATCACACTTGCAGAAATTTCCTATGGGAAATAGCTCTTGGCATTCTGTTGCTTGAAGATGTGTGATTTGGGTACTTGACACTTGAGGAATTTTATCTCATTCACATGTAGAAGTACCCTTAAAAACAGAGTGAATGCCAACTGTAAAGCCAGTGTTGTGAGGTTACCCTTTATAAGCTAATAAATAAGACACAATTGAAAAGAGTTTATGAATGAATAATTAACTAAATGCACTTGAGAAAAACATCAGATGCAAACATAAAAAGACCAATTAAAACATGCAAGTTAATTGATTACACTGGGAAAAAAACAAAAAAAATATATTAAACAAGTAAATGATGAAGCAATACTTTTAAGTGTTGCTAAACAGAATGTTCTCACTATTTTTTAGAGATGACACTTGCCCAACTACCACTGTATCACTGAAAATAACCAGTGGCTGAAAACAATGTAGAGGCAGGTTAGCAGAAATTTGACTTAGAGTCTTTGGCAAAGCAGGTTATGTTTTCCTTCTACATTCTCTGTAGAAAATGTTTTAATGTCAGGTTTAAATACAGTTTACTAAGTTCATATTCAAAAGGAAGAAGAAAATACAGATTTATATTTCTCTGCAAATTATAGTTTCATCAGAATAGTCATTAAACCAAGACCTCATCTGCCTGAGTTGGTGGTAGTTCAGATTGATGTAAAAGATGACACAACACTTCTCAAAATGAATATTTTTTTAATAGAGCATAACTTAAATACAATACTTAATTACATATTTACATTATATACAGATATTGACAGATCTTTACATTCTGTACAATATATCTTAAACTCTTCACCCCACCCTTTTTCCACAACCAAAACCATGATCTTTCTATAATTTTCACCAATACCCATTTTCCATTGAACTTAATTTCATTCAATATTTCAGTCCATATTGTTCATGAAATATAGAATATTATTCTAGCCATCTTCTTTACCTGTTCTTGTTTTTTTGCACAATAAAAAACAAATTCAATCATATCCATACTTAATTGCTCAACTTTTGTAATTTCTTTCAACATATTACTTTACATACTTCATTCCATAACTTTTTAACTCTTATACATTTCAAAAAACATGCTCTGTTATTTTATATTCTCCACACGTATTACATACTCTATTTCATTGACTTTTGCTAAATATTTTGACCTTAATCAGTAACTTTTTTATATACTATCTCCATAAAAAAATTACATTCATGTATTTTATACCATTTAAATGTCATTTTTTATTGCAGTCTTTTTTATCATCTTCTAAATGTTTCCATTGATCAATAAAATAAAATGTTGTCATGATACTCAGATACTATTCTTTTCTATCTTCTTCATTTTTAATTTCCATATTATAATTTTATTTTAATATGCTTTCATCTCTTCATTTATTCTTTTTTTTAATTCTTATACCTGTCTCATTTTACTTATATTTTAAAATAATATCTATCAGACTTTTTTCTTCTTTTATACAACATCTCATTTCTCCATATAAATTCAGTGATGCTGCATGAGCAGTTGGGTATATTAGTCCCAATCGTCCTTGTTCTTCTTTCATATACAAGATCCCTCTATTAACTGGATTCAACCTGGACCCCCACATGAAAGAAAATAATATAGTCATCAAATCCTTTTCATATTTTGTTGGAATCATATTAATGTTTCCCATTTATGCAATATTTCCTAATACCATACTGTTTATCAAATGTGCTTTCTTTCTATAAGAACATCTAAATGTCTTTTAAAAAGTGGTCATGTCATATCTTTAAATAATTTTCTCCACTGTTCATCCTTGTAAACATTTTGTCTAAATGTTATTCCTAAATTATGGCTGGATTTCTCATTAAATTCTATGTCTCTTATACTTCCAATAAACCCATATCCCTTACTTTTTTCTTTACTTATACATAAACCAGTTTATTTTAATGAAATACTGAATTTTTAATTGCTTTTTCCGTCCATTTCTTATCACAGGTGATTAATACAATATCATCCACATAAACATACATTATAGGCAATTGCAATTCACTTAATATTTTATTTTCTACAGTATTTGTCATTTTATTAATCTTATTCACTATTGCATTCATAACCAAGGAAAAAATAATGCTACTAGCCAGATAGCCTTATCTTGTTCCATGTTTTATTTTTAATTCCTCACTTATCCATCCATTAACATTAATTTTAAAGTAATTCCTATCAAATACTGATCGAATTACATGTATTATTCTTTTACCTATACTATATGTTCAAAATGCCTCATAACGATTCATGCTGAATTCTATCATATGCTTTAATTAGATCTCCTGTCATGATCTTTGCGTCAACTTTTTATTAACAATGTCATCTACCACTACTGTAATAATCCATAAAAAATCTTGAGTTCCTTTTCCTTTCTTACAAAATACAGTTTACTCATATAACTCATCAACCTTATTTGCTAATCTTTTAGTTATAATTATCATGAACATCTTATAATCTGTATTATTTGAAGTTACAGGTCTCCATTTCCTTATATTATCTTTATCTCCTTTTTCCATATAAACTTTATGACTCTTATACATATCTTTTTATAATTTATTCCCACTTTTAGCCATTCATTCAATACTTTTATAAATATAGCTTTTTGCCAATTCTGGATTTCATTGTACACATGATATTCAGTGCCATCTAATCCCATTGCTGTATTCATATTTATAACTTTCAATACTTTAATTCTTTATTACTTATATATTTTCCAAGTACTCATTATCTTCCTTATTTAACCTTATTTCATATTTTCCTTGTTCATTTATTTCTTTTTTAACAAACAATTGTGCTACATGCTCTTTAATTATTTCACTTATACTTCCGATGTCCTCACTTGTTTTCCTTCTTTATTTTTAACTCCCTTATTATTGTTTTCTCTTCTTTAACTAATTTACTTAAATACAGTGCTATTTCTTCCTTCTTTCCTTGTAAACAATATTTTGTTTTTATTACAACTTATTAATCTTCACTTGATTATTTTCATATATTTTCCTTTCTTTCTCATAAAACGTTCTCTCTTTCTTTAATAAATGACTAAATATTTCTTGACTTACATTTTTATATATCTTCTTTTTCTTCTTTCTTTTATCCTCTATACATTATATAAAACATGTTTTATATTTTTTGTTAAAGCTAATTCACTAATTCCAGTATTCATAAAAACCTCATACCTATATGATTCCTCCACAACATAATCATTGCTTTTTTATCATCTTCCTCCAATTCTTTCTCATTTAATCTTTTAATCCCTTTACACATAGTCTTATATACTCCTCTTTTTCGTGTACTCTTAACCATATAGTTAAATGATCAGAAAAAACAGTCTTTTTGGTCCTTGGTGCATAATTTTTAAGCTTATCTGATACCAAAAATAATCAATTTCAGTCATAATCTCATTTTGCTTATAAGTCCAATGTCTATTTTACCATACATATAATATACCACATTTCCTAATCCCATTTACTATTTTGACATCATAGCCATTTTTCTTATTTATTCTTAAATTACAATTAAAATCCCCTACTATTATTATAGCCTTACACAAATGTATTTCCCTTTCTTTTTCTTATAGCATAGGCATATAAGGCTATAATTCTATAAACACATTTATTCTATCTCAGGTCTAACACAGTTATACGTCCCAGTTCAACCAATGTGATATCTAATATTTTAATATTCTCTGACATACTATACATATACCAGAACTCATTTATTTTCCTAGATTCCAAATAATTGAACCATTCCATAATTTTTATGTTTGCATCCTTTCTTCCTCTATTAATAATCTAATATCTTCTAATATGGTTACATGTGCATCTGATAAGGCACACCATTCTAATATACATATTCTTCTCTTAATATTTTTCATACTATTGATATCTGAAGCCAAGATCTTCAGTTTAAACAGATAGAAAGAAAACAAAAAAAAAAATTAAAAGGCAAATCTCTTCCTTTACTTTCTTATTTTCTTTTATGGGCATGCATTTATATTTCTTTTTCCTTGCTTTTATACTTTTTCCTATAGAATTCTTCACTCCTTTTATTATTTGTCAATTCCAATACTCCTCTTTACTTATATCATTCTTTTCTTGCTCTCCTTTGTTATACCCTTTGTTCACATTATTTAATATTGCTTCATCTGTCTCATTCTGATTTATATGCTCCTTTACTGTACTTTTTCTTGCTCCAAACCTTGTATAATCTCTTCTTCAACTTGTGGTTCATCATTATCACAGTCTTATCATGCATGTCCAGTATTAACACATTTCTTACATTTTAAATCACATATCGTTTCCTCATGTCCTGTCTTTCCACATATAAACATTTCCTTTTATTACATTCACTGACTGAATGATCATCTTTTCCCCAGAATAAAACAAGTTTTAGGCTGCTCCCTGTATTTTACAAAACCTCTATGACCATTCACATTTGTAACGTTTGGTATATGTATTACATTATTATTTTCCATTTTTTAAATAATCCCAAATTCCCATCCCCCAGTCCATAGTCCTATTTAATCATACATTTTTGTTGCGTCCATAACATCTTTACATAAAGTCAATAAATGCATTTTCAATTATTTAGCATCAACTTCTGTTTAAAATCGAACCGTTATTCTTTTTTTAGTTTGTCTAAAAAAAGATTGTATGACATATTCTGACCAAGGATACAAGTACTTTTTTTCTTCATACTTTTCTAAAAAAATTACAATTAATTGTCGTCCATTTTCAAATAAGTCACAAAAAGTTTCCTTATTAATTAGTATGAAAGCTCTTACCTCATTTGCAGTAACACCTAATGGTGCTATTAAGGAGTCCCAGACTTCATACCTGTCTAGTCCTTTTACTTTTTTACTGCTTATTCATACTTCACTTCTTCCTTTCTGCTTTCTCATTCTTTCACAGTCTACACACACATCTTTCCTTCTGGTTCTCTTTCTTCTCCATCTTCTTCTATCCTTTCTATTATTTCACTCCAAGATACTGCTGCATTATTCTCTGGTTCACTTTGGTTAATAATCTGCTCCAAATAATCATCCCGCAACCCTCCAGACTGGAGGGTGATAATAATACATTCCTTCTGACTCTCTGTTTCTCCCTCAAACAGCTTCTTTTGGAATGTATCCTCTGAATCAACCTTCGTCTAGTCTGATGAAACATTCCACTCCATCACATCCTTCCTCTCTGATATAAATGCTTTCTCCACTTTCCAATGACTAACTTCCATCTCAGGTATTGGTTCTACCAACTCCATATTCTTTAATACATCCTCAGCCTGGTTTGCATTCATCACAATTTCTCCTGTCTCTCTGGGCCACCTGCGCACCTGGATCGGAAACATGAAGACAGTAGCATCTCACTGAAACATGTCCCCCTAAGCAAACAAGTAGGGGAAGTTTCCTGATGCCCTGGTTAAATGTTTAGTATAAATATCACCTTAGGTGTCCCCTGAAAAGAAGCTACTAGCCTAGTGGGACTAACACAGTAAACAAAGAATAAATAAATAAAAATGATAACACAAACAGAAAGAAAGAAAGAGCAGAAGCTAACTTGGTTTAGTGCTCATATCCAAAAAGAATGCTTTTGGCTTTTAAACAAACTTGCTGGAACATACATAGAGTTATTTGTTCCAGCCATGTACAGTGCAGCTGTTTATAGGAAGTAGGTAAATGTGAAGTTATGAATGCCACATAATGTAATGAAATTTATAGCTCTTTGCGCTTTTACACCTAAGAAATGTTTAGCTCCTGAGATGTCCTTTTTAGTTACTTGAAAGATGATGACAGTATGCTTGCACATGCCTATACACTAGATGTTTTTTTATAAGTTTGCAGCTGTTTGTTCTTATACTTAATTTTCTTTTAGAAAATTGTTTCTAGTTATCCACTGAAAATCAGCTGTGTCCATTTAGAAATTCCCAGTTAATAATGATAGACAGACAGATTCTAAGATTTGTAGACACACATTTATCTTATTTTTTGTTAACATTTCTTAGGTTCTGACATGTCATCAGCATATTTTGTGATTAATAAAATCTACATATATTAAACCTTTCAGTTCTTAGTTTAAGATGTTGTATTTCATTCATGCAATGCTGTGACTCTTGATTGAGTTTTGTGTTTGTGTGTGCATGTGTGTATGTGTGTATATGCACACGTGCATGGATATTTGTGTGCACATTTGTGTATATGTGTGCATGCATGTGCATGTATGCATGTGTCTGTGTGTGTTGGGGTGGTTGTGTTGTGTGTCTGTGAAAATGACTAGAAAAAATGTGTAGAGGTAAAGGCTAAAACTGCAACTGAAGTAGACAAAGCTTTTTTTGCCTTATTGATGAATTTGGTTCTTGTCTGTTATGACATATAGTGTTTATGTTATTGAAATAGAAAGTTAAGGATTTCATCTTCTTAGAATGCTAGTAGCTCAGGAGTAAAACAATTAATTCCCATTGCATTGGATTCTCATGGGTGGAATATGAATGTCATGCGATATAAAAATAGAACTTGCTGGCTTAGACCTTTCCTATCTCAAAGATGAGGGTGCTTCTAACTGAACCATTTATAGGTATTTTTTATTATTTATTTATTTCATTTATTATTTTTTATTCATTTATTTATTCTGTGCACTGATACCAGAGATGCATCATTTGCTGTCTTTAATGGGATATAATATGGCTACCAAAGATGCAACTGTCGGGTGATGTTTTGTATTGTGACCAGTAGAAAGATATAATTTTTGAATATGAGCGCTATAGTTCCAGATGATTTCCACACTTACCCATTTCCTATGACATTTAATGTTCCCATGAAGTCTGGCATTCACATCAAGGATTTTATACTTGGTGGCATCACCAGATTTCCCTTAGGAGAAATACGCAGACAAGTTTTGTCATACCTCGTACATTCTGATCAGACTTCTGTCACCAGCTCCTATACTAGTCAAATTCAGGTTGTTTGGCTTTGTTTACAGCATATCCTATTTTGTGATTAACTATACATTATTTAGCAACTTGATGGACTTATTTAGTTCATAATTTAAATGTGCCTGTCATAGTTTATTTTGCATGTGCCCAGTTTCACATCCTCCCCAAGTATTTGTGCACTCAGTTTCATATCATCCCCAGGTATTTATGCACACTGAGTATACAACATTCTGTCAATGTTTACTGAGGTTGTTTAGAAAATATTTGTGGTTCTCTTAACCTACCCATTTTCTGGCTACAGACTAATTGTTATGTGCCAGGAGGTGTTAACTACAAACAAAAGCAGAATACCAATATCATCTATCTATCTATCTATCTATCTATCTATCTATCTATCTATCTATCTATCTATCTATCTGTCTACACATAAACACACACACACAAACCCACATACACACACACACACACACACACACACACACACACACACACACACACACACACACACACACACACACACACACATTTTCTCCCAATAGGCAGATAGAAAGATAGACAGCTATTTGGATGTGTGTGTGTGTGTGTGTGTGTGTGTGTGTGTGTGTGTGTGTGCGCCAATGTGTTTCTGTATAATACGGAAAATAGGCATGTCTAAAAAGTACAACAATAATGTTATAACTAGTACATTACTTATAAGTAGCATAATGTCTTTGCAACATTTTAAAATGTTTAAATCCGTGACATTCTAGCAATGTTATTACATAACATATAAGTAGAACAAATTTTTTTGTGAAGTGTTAACATTTTTAAATCCATTGGTAACACTTCATATAATGAAATGAAATTAAGTGTAATAAATATGACCTGACCTTTGTGCTTCAGACAGCATTTTAATAATCTGACTGTTTTAAGCAGACAAAGAGCATATACCTTATGTGAAATGTATAGCCATAGTAAACGGTGCATACTTTTTGAATATGATTTAGCATGCACTGTGCATTCAGTGTTTTAAATCCACATTTCTACCAGTGTTTGAAGCAGAGCAGTATGTTACCTTGTCTTGTTCTCTATCTGCCTCTTTGTCTATTTCTTTCCCTTTTATTCTCTCTCTCTCACTCTGTGTCTCAAACTCATACTCACTGCCTGCCTTCTGAAAACAGTGGAAGCACTCATGCCAAGTGTGTTAGCATTAAAAATGCAGAAGCATTTCAAAATGCTGTTGTCTGTCAACCTTTATTTGTCCTCTAAATCAAGGAAAAAAGAACAAATGTATGCCTGTAGGCAAAAGAAAGAATGTTTCACTAACTTTTGTATGACATTTGTACAGTCAGTTGTAATAGAAGGGTTTGATAACAGCAATTGCAGTGGTGTGTCCGAGATGGATACCCATGGGGCCTTTGCTTCCCTTGTGCCAGGCCCAAGCTATCAGATTGGCCTTCAGGACTTGAACGCAGCTCTGTCAGAAGGAATACATCATCTCTTTTGTGGTGTACATGAGCTGTCTGTAGCAATTCCCATTATTCCAAGGCTTGGATTTTCCATTAGCGTACCCACCTGCTGAGCATCTACACACAGGTTTAATGGACTTTGAAGTTGAATTGATCACCATCTGTAGGGAAACAGAGACTGAGGGAAACATCACAGTTTTTCCCCTGCATTAGTGAATATGACATGTTGTGCCTGGAAGTGTAAAGGAAGAGTGGTTTGGAAAGTACTGATTGATTATTGCAGTTAACTTTATTATTATCGTTTGCTTGTTTATATCAGAGTTTAAGAGCCTGACAAATAAAATCTATTTCATTAGAAGTTCAAGTAATTCAGTTTGGACCTGCTTTAGTTTACAGAAGATATTCATTATATGCAGTTCTTTGAATATAACATTTCGCATTGTATTGCAATTTCATCAAACAGGATGTGTCTCACAGGTCTGTGAATAAAACTAAGCATATTTAGCACTGAGATTGTGAAACACAGGAATAATGGGAAAAAGTGATGCGTTCATTTTGCCATTTTATTTAAAATTATATGAATTAAATACTTTTGTCAATGCTTTACTTATAAAATTATGTTGGTAGGAATTTTTTTTTTAATTAATCCCTTCACCAGACAAATATCATATAGACTGTCCCATGTTATGCAGAACAAAGTTTGGATGTTGATGAGACGTGCACACATATAATCTAGTCTTGCAATTTAATAATACATCCATTGCTCTCTTGTGCAAAAATTCTTTTTTGTGAGTAGTGCAACACAAATACAGACTTCTGTTTGCCAGCTAAGGATAAAATAGACACTGTAGAATATTTCTGACCTTGACATCTGCATTAATATTTCTTTCATTTATAGCTGGTAGTTATGTATTATTTTTAAATGAGTATTGGGAATTTTATACTTGGAGAGATCTGAATTTGTGTTTTAAATTAAGCTTTTTTTCAGGAAATGATAAAACTGTCGAACAGTAGTCATAAAAAGAAAATCACAGAAGAGGAAAATGCTTACATTTTTTCTGTGATAGTATTTCTTGGTTATACGTACAACAAAAATAGGTTTAAAAATTCAAACCCAATGGCAAACCTTGTCAGTTACATTGTTATAACTACAGGTTTGGCAGATGATGGCAAACATTTCTGGAATCTGCTTTAATTAGCGACCAGATTTATAATTTTAGTCTGATATCACACATTTGGAAGGTATGTTTTTATATATATATATATATATATATATATATATATATATATATATATATATATATACAGAGAGAGAGAGAGAGATACAAAGATACACACACACACACACACACACACACACACACACACACACACACACATATATATATGATTATATGTGACAACATCAATGATTCAATAAATCAGCATACACCAAATTGACCAGAAATTGTAGAAACACAACAGAACAACAACAAAAAAATAAGAAACAGCATTTTATGCAGGGATTAAGCTGCCCTGCACCCTTCACACTCCATACCAATTATATCTATATATATATATATATATATATATATATTCACTACAAAATTTCGAAATTCCAAAATCTCGAGTTTAAGAATATTGAGTTCAGAATCTCGAGATGTTGGAATCTTGAAGATGTGAACCCCCCCCCCCCCGAAACACCACCCAACGCAGTAAAACACGTGTATGTAGGGAGGGCATATATATATATATATATATATATATATATATATATATATATATATATATATGGTTTACCTTCAAAATGTTGATTCCACATAGTCGAATGTGCACATCGTCGATAAACTTCTGCAAAATCTATAATGCTGAAATTTCAGAATGCCAAAATAAAATTGAACGGTAATATTTCCAACCACTCCACACCTAAAAACAAGTGTTAACATGGGTCAAAAAGGGGTGAGGTTTTGTGGTTTGGAATATTGGTGTTCGAGTTTTTCAGAAGTCCGAGTTTGGAGTTCACGTAAGTGGATTCAGTGATGTGATGGTCAACATGTTGATATATATGTGATTGTAAAGTAGTGGATAAAAGATAAAATCCCACTCCCCACAATGTAGTAATCCTGCAAAATGAATGCCGGCATCCTGCTATGAACTGTGAGCTGTGAGTTATCAAATGCACAGAACCCCTATATATGAATATATATATATATATATATATATATATATAGAGAGAGAGAGAGAGAGACACACACACACACACACACACACACACACACACACACACACACACACACACACACACACACACACACACACACACACACACACACACACACACACACACCTATATATACACACATATATTTTCCTTTCACCAGACAAATGTGGTCATATAATTATTTTGTGGTCATATTATAAAGACGTATGGCATTCCAAAGATGAAAAGAGAAGTGTGAAACCAAAAAAATGAATTACATTTCATAACAGAAAGTGAGAATCACGAAAAAACTGTTGCATTACAAATCTAGTTTTATTATACAAATTTGAAGTCTATACTACCATACAATATTTTAAAAGTAGGCTTTAAGTGTAATTGAAATCATATAGTTTCCTTATAATTAGCTGATCTGTTAGAAATATGCTTAGAATCTACATTTATGCTGAATGTATTCCAGTTAAAGCACACGGTGAAGACGTTGTGATATTTGCTTCTGACTAGTATATAAAGCTGAAGTCTTTAAAGCATAGGAAGCAGTATTTTACAGTTTTATTTACATAAATTGTAATATGGAAGGTGTGCAATATTTTCTTGTTCCGAATTTTGACTGCAGATATAAATAATAGCTTTTAAAACATACACTTTGTTTTCCTTCTAGCTATGACTGTAATTTTTTAATACGGTTTAAATCACCTGCAATAGAAATTATTACAAGCAGAAAATTAACACAAACTTAAACCACAAAAAGGCAATGATTAAAATTTGTTTACACACAAGACGTGGATTCAGAAAAAAATGAATACATACACATTAAAATTTGTTTACACACAAGACGTGGATTCAGGAAAAAAATGTATACATACACATGCACATATATATATGGGAAGTTCTCAGGGCTATACGGTGCTTAGACACTTGCAATAAGATGAATATCACTTCTGCATCCTAGTAAGAAAAGGTGCCATGGTGCTGAAGAGCAGAGCGGTCTTGCTGTACCGATATTATTTCTACAGCTCCTGGGAACACAGTAAAAGTACAATTCAGTAAGTCAATTGGTTTAATTTGTGACACTTACTGCATTCATGACTGGTGAATCAGAGGAACAATAAGTGAAAAGTAATATGCATGAACATGGAAACCACTTGCTCTAAAATGGGATTCCTTGCTTTTCTTCCTAGCTATTAAAAATTCTGCCTTAGAGGGCTGAGCCTGACATTGATCACTATTGATCAGTGCACTGCCCCAGTGAACAAATCAAAATAAATCAATCAATCAATCAATAAATAAACAAATAAAAATAAATGAATAAATAAATATGTACAGTTGATGCAGCATGCGCTAGCCCTTGGCTATCTGCAGTGGTTGGGATGTTTTACATCGTATTTTGCTAGCTTTCTTGGCAGCAAGTATCATTATACCTAGGATGAGTTTAGGGGTGTTAAAGTTATAAAAAAGTTCATAAATCACTAGGCTTTTCCTGTCATCAGCTGTTATTATGCATATTTAGTCTGCTTTGTCCCAAACCTGTAACCAAAATGCCTATATCTGGGAACAAATCGAGAATATATTCTCCTATGCAGGATTATACTGCATCAAATGTTATCACCAACATAAGGGAATATATTCTGGAAGCCTCTGTGACATTGCCTTAGTGGTTAAAAAGAGTCCATGCATACTTTTACTTGCAAAGGCTCTCCAACTGGGGCTGATGCAGTTTTAAAGACAACCTGCATAATCTGCAATATTTACTGTTCCTACAAGATCTTAAAGTCATATGTTTGAACTTATGGTGTAACAATTATCTGCTCAGGCTGAAGGCTATCAAATGTGGCCCAGACAAAGGAATGAGTTTGATAATAATAGATCTTCTGCTTGCCACTGATGCAAAAAAGTACAATAAGCTCAGGGAAGGTTTTTAGCACAGACCCCTAAATACAACTACAAGAGGAAGATTAAACCATTATCCCACCATATGTGCAAAGGGACATCTTTGACAATCTAATAAAAGTTTGGATAAGCCCCACAGGGGAAAGAACAAGGGCCAATAAGTTAATAGAATCTGGCATGTAGAAAATGATTGAAGTTGTTCTACATGTAGTATTAAGGCATTAGGGTGTTAAGGTACTGGGAGAAGGCTATAGAGGGAAGTTAGGCTTGTCAACTAAGTGTTATGAAAATTAAAAGCAGCTAGTCTGTGCAATTCCCAGGCACCCTGCAGTTAGAAGCACTGAATACAGCGGTGTATAGAAACTCTTTGGTGGTCCTATATGACAAAGATGCCTATGAATTCTTACAGCAATTGCCTGTTATGTAATACTTATGCTTGGAAAATGTGCTTCTGAGCCCCTTGGCAAAGCAGTTGCTGGATGTCTTTCATTTCCCATGCAATTTGAAAGAGATGTTAATAAAGTTCTTTCAAGAAGTATTGATATTGCCCTATCAGTTGTTTTATTAACTCCACATTTATTTATTCTGTTTCTCTAGCTGCTAATGCCAAATCACTATTCAAATGTTTAAAATGAGGTGGGTTAAAATTAAAATTATATTTATCTTTTTCAGCCTGGGTGTAAGCTATCTTGTGAGACATCAGTGCTGATTTGGAAGAGTGTACTTTATAGCCAGTGATAGTCTGCCTAGAACTAAAACTGTCCCATACCTTTGACAATGTGGATGTTGGGTCTGTCGGGAATATTAAGAGATCATCAGCAAAGACAGCAACTTCACTTTGGATAGAGCTGGGGTCAGTAGCTCTAGGATCAAAGTCCAAATCATTCTGAAGAGACTGGGCCAAAGGGTCAATGGCAAGTTTAAATAACAAGGGAGCCAATGGGGCAACTTTTCTAAACCCCTTTATAAAACAAAAATGATCCTGAAATAAAGAGCTTTACACACACTGTGGCACTCAACTCATGATAGAACTTCATTAACATCTCTTTGAAACTGGAAGGGAAAGAGAACAAACTTTGAACAGACAGGGCCACTTAATATTATCAAAAGCTTTTTCAAGCATAATAGTGCACTCAGTCACACACGCTATTGTTGCTTGGATGTCTTATACCTGGTTTCATAAAGATGTCTGTAAAGCCTCTACTGATACCTGTAGTTGATTAATTAAGAGCACTGTCTCTGAGACTGGGGGATTTTTGGAAAGAGGGTGAAGGTATTCAGTGATTTCATAATTCCAAGGTGTTGTAATAGGCAGAGGGGCAGCCATATCCAGATGAGTACAGTCCTTGACAGTATGCAATCGCAATTTGTCCAAATTAACACTTAAGTTGATGCTTTTTCAGTGGTATACAGGTTAAGATGCAAATAATTAGAAAAGCATTCCAGCATCAGGATAGTGAATGCTAAAGCAGTGTTATTGCATTGAATTAGTAAGTTTAAATTGGGAGCTTACTTGCATGATGCTCACATACTCAGACCCAGAGCTGGAAGCACTAGTAGATGTTTTTGTATATGTTTGCTTGCTACAGGTTTCTCTCTTTAAGTTAGATCAGGCTGTACAGAGTAAGCAGGAGTGAAGGGATAATAAGAACAGTTAGTTGGAGCTAATTATTGGTACAGGACATGAGGGAGATTTGGGAGTCAAGGTTAGTAAAGGATATTTAAAGTTGAGTGGGATCTTAGGAAGTTCTCTTGGTGCAGGCTTTTGTTGAATGAGTATCTGAGTGATATGACAAGGGGACTTTGTGTATTTATTTGATTTATTGGATGCAAATGGAGAGCAGAGGATAGCAGAAGCTACTGCGTCTAAGGATTTGACTGTGGTCTTGGCTGGTTTAGGTAATAAGACCCAGGTGTGGTTTTTAGTCTAGATTGTGGGATAATTGGGTTTTGTTTGCTTTACCAAGATAGTGATTGATAATCGGTCAGAATGGGCATTGCTCTTTCTTGCATATTTTTTTTTACCATAAGGGAGGCATAGAGGTTGAGGGTGGTGGCTTGTGGATGTGGTATGATCGGAAGTTTTAAAAAAGTAAAGCAGCAGATAGTGTCTTTGTCTCTCTCTCTCTCTCTCTCTCTCATTTAGGTGGGATTGCAGAGACTTGCATACATAGCTGGGTACAATGATGGATATGTTGGTGGTGGTACTCAAGTGGACCCAAGAAAGGAGGAATGGAGGCTGTGAGAGTTTGCTTAGTTTTTAACTCTACTATGGTGTATGTGGCCATTGTGTAGTTTCACTCATGCTTGTTCTTACTGTGATGGGGTACATGGTGATGTGTGATGTTGGCAAAAGGAGGGGAACTAGGCTGGGGATCATGTGGCAGGTATTCTGAAAAGTGTGAGGGGAGGCATAGTTGCGGGGTTGAGTGGGAGTGGTCATGGGAGCACAATTACATCTAGGCAGTCTTGTTCATTTCATGGTGAGGCCAGAAGACCGACTAACCAGCTCTTCCAAGGTGGAGAAGCTGATGGCTTGTCTAAAGGATTACCTGAATCAGAGGGTAACAAGATAGTTAATTGGGAGATTAACATGTACGGGGGTGGGGGGGGTCAGGGGTTGGAGGGCATAATTGGACATGTCAGAACTTGAAGTCAGTGAAAGGTAAGGAGGAGAGGTTCAGAGTTTCTTGGCAAAAGAGACTGAGCAAGATAGGGTTTTGGGCCCTTTTGATGAGATTTCTTTTGCTTGTTTAGGATATTGCCTCTGGAATTAGTTCTTAAAAAGAAGCAAGGGGTGCTTTGGTTAATTCATCAATTGTCCTTTCCTGCAGGGGAATCATTGAATGATCACATAGTTAAGAGTTTAGCCAAGATCTAGCATGTGTTCTTGGATGATGTGGTAGGAGTCATCATACCCTTTGTTGACCACTGGATGGTTAAACTGGACAATGAATCAGCTTTTCTGCTATTACAAATTGGGGAGCACGACTGACCAAGTGAGGCATTACATTGCAAGGGAAATTCTCTTTTGATAAGGTAATGCTAATTGGTTGTGCTGTAGTGTGTTCTACATTTGAGAAGGTTGACATGGCACTGCAGTTGATTTGGAAACAGGATAACCCACTTGGGAAGGCAGTTCATTATTTGGACAACTTTCTGCTGGTGGGTGAGGGGAAGAAAGGCATGCTGATTGCACTGTATAGTTTTTTGGATATTTGTAAAATCTGGGTATTATGCTAGTCAAAGAGAAGCAGGAAGGGCCAGGGAAGATACTGGCTTTTGTGGGGCTTGAGATAGATGCTCAAAAGCTAGTTAGGCTTCTGCAAGACAGATTGACTAGACTGAAGGATAATATTTAGGTGTGGTTGGGTCTTGAGAAAGTGCATATGGGGGATGCAATGGAATGGTTGGGTCTGTTAATTTTTGCATGCAGAGTAGGGGGTTTCCATGGGGAATTTTGAAAATCCATGTCAAATATGTTGAAAGGCAAGGTGAAAAAGAATGCCTTCTGGTGAGGATTAGTTAGGAAGACTTGGATATTTGCCAGTCTTTCTGGAGAATTTTAATGGGATAATGATATGGAAGGATGATCGGATATCATCTGAAGATCTTCAGCTGTACATGGATGTGGCTGGAGGTTTGAACAGAGGGAAATATTCTTAAGGAAAGGGTTTTTCAGCTAAATGGCTAACAGATTGGTCTGGGTAATTGAAGAGGAAAGTCATGTTTTTAGAGGTGATGTTGATCTGGATAGCAGTAACTGCAAGGAAAGATTAGTTAGTTAACAGATCGGTGGTGGTTCATTCAGATAATTTTGCAGTGGTGCAGCCCTTCACTGCAAAAGCATCTAGATCTGTTTCTGTAAGTTGTTTTTAGGAATATTAACCTTGCATTGTCTATGTATGAATTTGACTTTGATGATGAAGTGTTTGCTAGGTAAGTCAAATGTAGTTGCTGAGAGCTTATTTCCTTTTCACTTCCACAGGTTTCTAGCTGTAGTACCAGAAGTGGAAGATAAACCAGCAGTACTCGCAGGGAGGTTTGGGCAACTGGCTGGCTATAACTGGTTGGTTGGTTGGTTGGTGCAATAGTCGTGGGTTAGATCAACAAGGATAGCTTATAATGTGGCTTGGAAAGAATTATCATAATTTGTGAATCAGTTGCCTTTTTGGGGGAGGTATTGGTCATTATGTTTACTCACAAAGTACTTGGTGTACAGGTAGAATTTTGGAGAGGCTATCAGGTTGGTAAGAGTGCATTTAGCAGCATTGGAGGCAGTGATTGTGTTTTCAGGCAAGTGTGATTGGATGAGGCATTGGATCACAGGTAGGGTGGTTAAAGGTTTGGAGAAGCTGAGAGAGCTAGTGGCAGACAGACATTTCCCTATTGCTAGACAGATGTTAGAGTTGATTTTGAGGGGCTTGCATGTCTCATATTTCAGTAGATGATGATATAATGTGGGTTACTTTAGTTGTGTTTTGTATTTTGGTCCATTTAGGTTGAGTGAATTGTTAGCTGTGTTGAGAAGGAATGATGTGCAGGTTGTGAATGAGGTGGTATTGATTTGGTTAGGGCACTCAAAGATGAACCATTATGGGAAAGGTCATCAGATTAGGCTATTTTATGATGCAGATGCTATGTTATGCCCAGTGTGTTGGGTAAGGAGTGCTGTATGTTATAGCTATGGTCTAAAGAGGTTTATAGTTTTTTGACTTGTGCCAGGAGTTAAGGTATGAGTGGTCAGTTTAATTTAATTTTACAGAAGATGTTTGAGTCAAGGAATTGTGAACAGAAGGCACTCTTCTCATTCACTGATTTTATTAAAAGGATGTGTAGGTGGGTGACTAATGCTTTTAGACTTTATATTAGCTATTTTTTATTCAACTCATCATTTTGTAGTCATCATTACCATCATCATCATCAACCCTCCTTTTCCCCAATTTACCTAAGGTCAGGGTCATTCCCACCCAAATGATGTAATTCTGGAGTTAAGTTTGTGTTTTGGTTTGTCAGGTCAATAGTGGCTAATGAACACAGAACGTTGTTTTGTTACTGGGCTGACAGCTGAACTGCTGTGCAGCCTGATGGTTGTTTTTTTAGGCTTGGATGACAAGAAATGGAGGGTTAAAAGATTTAAGGGGTATGCAATGGTTAGAGCTGAAGCAAGTTGTATAGGAAATGTGTTTGGCTGAAGATAGCCCTCAAGTTACTTGTGTTCATTTGGGTGGGACTGACTTGAGGGATCATTCTTAAGTGGAGCCTTTTTGCATGGATCTTGATATATTTAGTTGTAGTTGAAATTTCCAGATGTTACAGTAGGTATAGAAAGTTTCAGCAGTTGAAGATTCAAAGCTCTTTATGAGTCACAGTGGAGTGCTGGTGTTAGTGTTGGAGCACTGGACCTTTAAGGATAAGGACACTGGGTGTTATAGGGATGATGGGGTGGATCAATTTAACCTTTATTTGCCAGTATTACTTAAGGTCATTGTTTTGAGTTTTGAGATTTAAAGGTTTTAAACAAGATAGATAATGGAGGCCAGGCTGACTGGTGGGTGAGTGAGTTTGCCAATACCCCCATTCCCTTTCCTGGGTGTTTGACAAGCATGTGAGTGAGCAGAAGTGGTAACAATGTTCTATGGAATTTACAGTGAGTGCTTGATATAGTGGTTTTCATAAAGCTCCTGCTAGAATAGTTCAGTTTGACAGTGGTGTATGTACCTATTTTCTAGTGGCTTCCACATTGCAGCCATTTAATATGTGTTTCCTGGTAAACACCTTTCCTTTACTCAGCTTGAACTACTAGTCTACAATCAACCAGTGCATGACCATTTTTTTCATAACAAGTTTGAGTACTGACTCTGGTATCATTATTTCTCATTTCTGGTTTGTACTTTAGCTCTTTCAGTGGTGCAGCGTTAGCGTTGTTGCCTCACAGCAAGAGGTACTCCCGTTCGATTCTTGGCTTGGGTTGGGAGTGCCTTCTGTGTGGAGACTGCATGTCCTCCCCGCGGTCGAGTGGGCATTTGAAAGACATGCGTTGAATGGGCATGCCTTTGTTGAAAGTTGGGTGTCGGACTGGCAGCTCAACACCATAAAAAAACAACCGCCAATCATAAGCGGACTGGAGTTCCGCTGTGGCGACCCCTAACTGGGAAAAGCCGAAAGACAAACAACAACTTTAGCTCTTTCTCTAGACCTCTTATGGGGAGGTAATTCCTTCCCACTTTCTTTATTTTCTTTCTTTCACACCAAACATAAGTTGCATTTTTATATCCAGGAGTGTTTTTTAAGCTATGGATTTTTCAGATAAAAGTGAATTTACATTCATGAATATATGTAACAATGTAATTACAACCATTACAATTAAAGCAAAATATACAAAAAATGCATGCTATCCTTATTGTATTACAATAAGTTATGACGTATTGAAATCACATGATGGAAGGTTATCATAGTGGATCCACCTAGTATGTACAACATTATATACGGATGAAACTTGTTTCCTTACTTTTGTCAATAAATGGTTAGAGGAGTAGTTAACAATACCACGAAGAACAGTTATGAAGATTCAGTATAAGCATTATTAAATAAAACTCCATCCAAAAGCTCACAATAGAGTGTTTTTTTTGTTGCACAAAAATGTAAACCGTAATTTCTGATGTGAAAAAATATGTGATTTTTACCATTATACCCGCGGTAGTGGTGCTGCGGTAGTGTTGTCGCCTCACAGCAAGACGTTGTCATGTTCGATTCTCTGTTAGAGCGTCTTATGTATGGAGGCATGCGTGAATGGGCGTGCCTTTGTTGAAGGTTGTGCGTCAGGGCTGGTAACTCGGCACGTAAAAATCCACTACCAAACATTAGCGGACAGGAGTTCCGCTGTGGCGACCCCTAACCGGGATAAGCCGAAAGACACAACAACCATTATAACTAGATCTGACTCTGTTGCTGTAGGTAATATTTCTGTTAAATGTTCATGTAGCTCACATTTGACTGGATAATGGCTCTTTGTTCGTATGTGTGTTTGTGCATATGTGTGTGTGTGTGTGTGTGTGTGTGTGTGTGTGTGTGTGTGTGTGTGTGTGTGTGTGTGTGCGTGTGCGTGTGTGTGTGTGTGTGTGTGTGTGTGTGTGTGTGTGTGTGTGTGTGTGCGCCCTTTTTTATGAGATTATATCATGAAAGGATAAAACTTCTGGAGGGGTTGGGAAGTTACTATAACGGTTAAAGTGTTTACCTCACAGACACAAATGACAGGGTTTGAGCCCAACAAATGAGAAACTTGCTAGGCTTAAAATGGCCCGCAAAGGCATCTAGCTTAATACTCAACTATGACCCTATGAAACTATAGCAGCAAACCTCAAATGATAGAAAAAACAAGAGATAAGGAAAAAAATCTATAATACTTCTACTTAGAGCAAATCACAAAGCATCGAATACTTCTTTCCCACTAGGAAAAAACATGCCCTGCTACAAAACCAAGATCAAGCATTGTCTGACTAGTGGTTCAGTTAGGGAAAGGGTTTTTAGTAATGTGATACTGAGGGATAGGCATGGGGGGAGTTTGTTCATCCTGTACCACACTACTCATGTTTACTAACCTTATCGCTGTTGCTAATTAACACCCTACAATTACTTTACTAAAACCCTTTCCCTGACAGTACCACTACATAAAGCAAAAAAATACAGAACACACAACATTTAACATACGTAGCACTAAATCAGTTCCCTTACCTAGTCCTTACTCTAACCCCAAACTGGGAATACATATACATATAACTGTGGAGCTTTTCTCCCCGGGCCTCCGCTGAAAATGGACCTACGTCCAGTCGGACACTCCCGGTCATCAAATATAAATAAATAAATAATATACATATACATATACATGTACATGCAAAATAAGTGCTATAATGCAGTCTTGATAATCTTCACAACTGCCACCTTTTCTGGCAAGCATTTATTTTCTTGCCCTATCCTACCTAACTTCACTTCATAAAACTTTAATTTAACATAAACAAGCAGTCGCTCAATTGTGCAGTCACTCATTTTTATATCCACACAATCATTTGTACCAAATGAGTAATTTACTTTTTTAATTAAAACCCTGCATATATTTATGTGTATCATACCTTTCAAATGTCCAGAATTTTGCACAATATCCAGATTTTTCCTCATATTTTTGGTCTGTTACTGTTTTCTGGCAAATCTTTAAGGACTAAAAATCACTAAATAATGACAAGACATTTGAATTTCAAATGTATCCTTCATAAAATGCATGCCAATACAAAACCCATTTGTCTAGGAAATTTGTTTGGGTTATTGCCTCCATTAATTTTGGGTTTGTTTCAAATTCTTCCACTAAGAGGTTAAGAGGCATCATGTGTCCATGTTGGTAGCAGTAACTGCATCAAAGCATGAGTTGGTTAACATAAGTGTGTGTGTGTGTGCGTGTGTGTGTGTGTGTGTGTGTGTGTGTGTGTGTGTGTGTGTGTGTGTGTGCGTGCGTGTGTGTGTGTGTGTGTGTGTGTGTGTGTGTGTGTGTGTGTGTGTGTGTGTGTGTGTGTGTTTCTGTGGGTGTACCTATCTACGTACATACATACATATCTATCAAGCTATATAGATAGATAGACAGATAGGTATATTTAGATAGATAGATATGAGAGATGGTGATACAGAGGGGCTTGCTATGCACAGAAGTATTCTTTATGTGTTTGGAAGTTCTTGATGTTTCCCTCAGTTGGGTTATGGGCAGATACATTGTCAAACTAGTACTGCCATGCAGTTACCCCATGAACAATTTAGTCTCATGGAGACTTATGAAGTTAAAGGATGATACCCTTTTAGTACATTGTTACTCACATCTGTCATCATGTAATCAGTGCACATTAAGCATGGACCACTTTTTTCCAATGTGTGAATTGTGGGTTTGCATGAAAATATAGTAAATAAGAAAGAAAAAAACATTTCTGTGTGTGTTTGCATTTGTATGCATATAGGTTCATAGGTTCATATGTAGGTACTAGGCTATCTGCCCGAGGGCATTTATAAGCCTAGCCAGAGTGTGTCAGCTTTTGCCACGTGTATTTTCTGTTACCCATCCACTCGTCAAGGTTTCTCTTGAAGAGTGTTAGTGAGGGGCTCTGCCTAATGTAGTTAGGAATTTTGTTTCAAAGCATGGGGGGTCTCTGTGATAGGAATCTATCCCTCCAGCATGTTCTATTTATTGTTGTGGTGAGATTTAGCTCGCTAGAGCGAGTGGCTCGCAGTGACTTGGATTTCTTTAGGTGGAGCATGTCCATCAATTCTGAGTTGGACATGGCTTTGTAAGTCAGGCAGAGATCACCTCTGAGTAAGCGATATGCCACTGAGTACAGCCAGAGTTTTTCCAGTCGGGCTTCATAGGACATATGCTTGAGGTCAGTAATCCTCTTGGTGAGGTACTTTTGTGGTCTTTCCAGCTGTTAGAAGTGTCTTGTGAGGTACATCCCAAATGGGGCATTGTACTCTATGATGGGTCTGATGAGTGACGAGTAGAAGGGCATATTTCTAGATGCGAACCCTTTAGTAATTAGATGGGCTACATAGAAGGATTTTCTAACTACTTTGGCAATATGATTGTCAAAGGAGAGATTACTATCTACCTGGGTCCCCAGATCTCTTATTACCTCTTCTGTATTAAGGGGGCTGCCACCTATGTGGTAATTTAATGGGTGTTTTGTTTTTCCCAAATGGGATGACTATGCATTTTTTGGCATTTAGCTTAAGACCATGACTTTGACACCAGGTGTCTGTTTTAGTAAGGTCCTTTTGGAGAATGTCTGTGTCAGCCGGAGAGTCAATTATGGCCCCAGTTTGCAATCATCGGCGAACTTGGTTAGCCATAGTCCTCCTGTGTTTGCCTGTACTTCTGAGAAGTATATGCCCAACAGTAGGGATCCCAGGGCCGAGCCTTGTCGGACACCACTTGTAACTGGTTTAGAGTCAGACCTGGAGCTTGCTATTCTTACTGTGTGAGTTCTGTCTGTAAGCCAGTTGGCCACCCATCTCGTGATGTAGGGGTTTATGTTCAGGCTGGTGAGTTTTTCTATAATTCCTGAGTGGGGAATGGTGTCAAAAGCCTTGGCGAGGTCAGGGTAGGCTGTGTGAACCACATTTCCCTCATCTATGGCCTTGTTGACTGTCTCGACGAAGTCAACCAGGTTTAATAGGCATGACGTGCCCTTAACAAAGCCAAACTGGGTCAGGTCAAGTGTTTGGAGGTTCCCAATGTCTTTGTTAATGAGTTCCATGAAGATGCGCTCCATAGCCTTGCAGACCAGGCTAGTCAGGCTTATGGGGCGATAGTTACCAGGGTCAGTTGTGGCCCCTCCTTTGTGGAGTGGGATAACCATTGCTGTGCACTATTCTATGGGCATGTAGCCTGTGGAGAGGCTGAGGTTGAACAGTGTGTTTAGGTAGGGGGTTAGTTCTTTCTGTAGTTCATGCAAGACGCAGCCTATATATGTGTACTTAGATATTCTTAGTTGTCTAATAGGCTAATGACTACTGAGGTCTTGCTTAACCATACATCCCATATCTTTGACAAGTTTTTGTACCTCGGGAAGTGTAAGCAGGGCCTGGAGAGATGAAACATTTACAAGCAGGAGCCTGGGAGATTAACCAGTCACAGGCTGCCTGTGTCCATTAGTGACAGAGGTGTCAAACCAAGGATGGATTTCTGGATCCCCACCCAGATGTCTAAGTTAAACTTGAATTGGGTTAGGGAGGACCTCTACTTCATATGGTCGGGGATCCTGTTCTAGAGAAAGGGTAGTATATGGGCTACATACCTGTCTATCCAGCAGGTCCTATTTATATCACAGATATGTGATATATGATGAGATATCTTTAGGATGAGGGTGAAATAATGAAATAAATACAGCCTCTAAACTTTGTCATAAGAATGTAAACTTTTCTGTGTACATATGTATTTAAGTTCTGCACTAAACATATAAAAACATTTCAGGTTCCTGTCCCAAGTGCAGTTTCACTGGTGTCACATGACCACGGCACATTTGACAGGGTCTCACCTATTCTAGTATATATCTTTATTTAAAAAAAAAAAAAAAAACATGATCAGTGTGACGCTGCATTGGCAGGTTTGACTTTACTAAACTGATTGAGATAATTGAGTAGAGATATGAAGGATGTCTTCAAACATCCAGTAAATAAATGACAGCCATACCACAATGCGTAATTTAAAGAGGCAGATGATACATTCAGCCACAGCATTGCAATGATGAACAAAATGGTTACTGAAGTGAGAATTCCAGTCGAAAGAACAATGTCATTTGATGAGGATAAGGAGACTGAAAGATAAAGAACTGTGAACTATGTGGAGCAGATCTTATATTGGTTCAGATAATTCAATAGTAAGTAGTTGCTATATTTCTGGGTGGTTATATGAACAGCAGTTGCACAAAGGCAGTGAATAGCCAACAAAACCCATGTCAGGAAAATGAAGATGGCTAGCCTAAGAAGATATGGGACATAATAACATGCAGACTACAAAGAGTAGAGCAGTAAATGAGAAAAAGAGAAAGACTGTATTTCTCGGGTTCACGCACCTAGCCAGCATGACATTTCCCCGTGGTACATTTGGTTGGGGACACATGGCTGAAATCACATTTAGCTGCAGAGAAATATGGCTGTTGCGAATTCCCTGTGGTCAAACAGAAGAATGCAGTGCCATGCCCACAACTTCACTAACCAAATGCACAGGGAGGGAAATAACGTCCGTGGCCCACAAGACAACATGAGACAGCAGGCAGTATGGCAGGTATCAGCAACAGGGTGGCCAGTGGGCATGTCAGTAGCAGTGAAAATGCAGTGCACTACAGGCAGCTCCTTTATAAGTGATGTGTGTAAACCACTATCCCCTTCACAGTGTCTAGGGAACATTACCTAAAATGCATCCTGGAGCATAAATGTGACTACAGTAGTGTATAGGATTTCCTCCATGCTGTAGCACACTTCTACATGTTGTAGTTACATAAGCATGTATTGTGCACTGAGCACAACACTCATTAATTCTTCTGCCCCCATGCACATGGTTATTAAAGCTGTGGGCAAGGCAGTATATGCTTCTCTTTATCCACAGGGAATTCACAAAAAGCCATATTTCTCTGCAGCTAAATGTCACTTCAGCCATGTGTCCCCAACCAATTGTACCACAGGGAAATGTCTCACTGCCTAGGTGTCTGAACCCGTATTTCTCATTTATAATTCAAGCTTTTGTGGTGCCATAAGTGGACATCTGTCATTTTAGTGTAAAGCTCCAGTGTAACAGATATGGTAAAATAGGTATATAGATATACAACAACCGTCTTATACAAACCCATTTAGTAGACCCATTAGACCAAACACCAATCCAACAAAAGGTTTATTTCTTGATGTTTGGTGTTATACTAGATAATAGAGTACAGTTAAACTAGCTTTCTGCATAGGGGATGTGGGGACAAGACATGCTTTGTCTTAGAAAAATAATTATTTGAGGGATGCCTGTTTATACTTTTTTGTCAAAATAGTTTTTATTGAATTTTTTTAAAGCACAACAAATTGCATATGACAAAAGGAACATCATATCACAATTAAACACACATGATTATAACAGCAACATTTAATGAATTATGAAGCAAGTAATATTTAAAGAATTTCAACTATAGTTATACTAGTGGCATATGCCAATAGACAATATATTTTAATAAAATATGTGATTAAAAGTTGGAATGCAAATGCTAAATGGTAGAAGGGTCTCAGGAGTGTTGCAAAGAGGAAGAGACTATACAGTAAATCTATTTGGATAATATTTGAAATACTGTTTACCATGCAGATCTCAATTGAGTAAACTTGTTTCTTAAACTTATTTGAAAGTTTACATGCATTTAAGCATTTTTACCACAAAGAAGAATAGTCTGAAGCAGATTATTCTTGTGTGGAAATCCACTAAGTAGTAGTGTAACATTTCAGTAGAGTAATTAATGTGAAAATCATCATAAAAAAGCATTATTTATTTTACCAAAACCAACATTTAAGGCAAATGGCTTTGAAGACTAATTATCATTAAAAGTTTTCTAATAATATGTGACCGTATATTTTGAAGAGGTGGGACTCAAACATAATATGTGAAGTATATCTGAATTTTAGTTCTTGTATATGGGGCAAAACAGAATAAAACTCTGGAAAATTAATTTTTGAGGTTAATTACATATTTTAGAAAACCCTAATCTTTGTATAATATACTTTTTAATAAGATATAATTCAAGTCAAAATTCCATTTAAAAATCATCAGCTTTGTATAATATACTTTTTAATGAAATAAAATTCAAGTCACAATTCCATCTAGTATTTTACATTTTACTGGTTTTACTTTTGAGCTCAAATCTACCCAGCACCCAATATTATAAATACAATATCTGGTTATCATAATCTAGGTCTGAAATAACATGTGCATATTGACGTGACATGCTTTGCTGATAATAATATTTGTTTTAACCTAACAATATATAAGTATTTTAGGCTACTTACATATTATCACAACCAGATTTCAGAAGTTACATAATTTGTTATGTTTGTGCAAAACAAGGTCTGCTAACCTAAGAAGGGGTGTGTAAAGTCTTCAGTAGTATTCTGTCCGATTGTTTTTCACATGGGAAGAGGAATAATGGGAAAATTCTTATTCCCGGGTAATGTCCTTTCCTGACTTATAAACAGGACCACTGCTTCTCAGGCATCGTTACTGTTTGAACTCATGAAACTCAGCACATTCAGACAACCAGGCCATTTGAAATCTCTTTACATGTACACACTGTAATGTGTGACTGTTACATTTGGGAGATCTGTGTGTGAATCATTCAGCATTTACAGCACCTCTTGGTAGTACTGTAAGTGGCTGCTGTGAGTAAACAAGCTCAGATGAACAGAACTATCTGTGTGAAGTGGGATAACATTTAACACCCCTGCCACAGGGCTCCCACTGGGAAGAAAGGCAGCAGTCCCTCAGGAATCGCTGACCCCTTACTCAGTATTTGTTGCAGGCACCTTTGGTTTTGATGCTTACTGGCCCTAAACAGTCAGACAGAATATTCCTGAGTAACATCCCTTTGCTGAGGTTGTAATCAGGAAGGCAGGATTTGTAATGCAGTGTAGCACAGTGGAGTTCACCGAAAAAATGAGACGCACTACCGAGGAGTAGAAAATCTGGCTGATATTCCTCTCCCTACCTCAAACCCTTGGTGAGACATTACTACTTACTTGCATACATGCCCCTTTCAAGTTTAAGAAACCTCTTTTCTCAGAAACTCAATGAATTACGTGACTTCTGAAATCTGGTTGCGATAATAGGTAAGTACTGTATTTAGTTTTGTAAAATGAAGCATTTCTGAAAATCATCTGGCTAGAAGACCATATAATATTCATATTTCAAGTGCAACCTTCAGGTAGGTGATACAATTCATATCTTTAAGATTTAAGTGTATTTTTTAATAAAAGAATTAACAACTGTAAAATATTCAAGCAAATGGAAGCCATGTGAAGTTATCATCCTACCATTGTAGGATTAGAAGTCAAAGGCAAGATGTAAAGATTAGAATTAAAAAAGACCAACTTGTTTTAAATGACTTTTAAATAAGTAGCAATTTATGAGTCTGGAAGTTACCATACTAAGAGGTAAAGGTAAGTAAACTGAGTGGATTAACATGTGTGATTGTAAACATTTGGAGTAACAAGCAACATTTGATTGTATTTGGAATGGGTAAACTAATTCAGATTACCTTGTACCAGTCGAAGATTGGTGATTTTTTCCTCCTAGATCTTTTGGCGCAGGACATTTAAAATATGATAGTGAAACAGATATGGGAAACCAAATGAATCACAAGATACCGTGGTGAATATATTAAAATATGTATATATTGCTCGGAGGAGTTTATAAAAAAGAACATTTAAGTGTGGCATTAATTTTCAGAATTACCATTTTAAAAAGTACTAATAATGTCAGCATTTCCCATTTAGTTGCATCTTGCCAGATTCTAAGACGGGATTTAATTACATTGTGTTGGCTATAGTTTAATTTTTTTTAAGAAAATCACACCTAAATATTTTATATTTGTAGTTATTTTAATACATAGTAAGCCAAAGAAAGTTGATGTATTGCTAATCATCAGGTGAAACTAATATGACTTATATAAATGCAAAGTATTATAAGAAAATAAGGAGGATATTTCTATAACAGTCAGTATACCAGGATTGTAATTTATTTATTTTTATTTATTTATTTATTTGCAGTTTGTTAACTGGGAAAGTCCATTGGACCAAGATAAGCCCTTTTTCAATGGAGCCCAGGGAGAAAATCTCCACAGTATATATGTACAAAAATCCCAAGACTTGATACAAGAGTGAATGTATTAAGAGCTTCATTGTATGTACGTACAAGAGATTAAGAAGTAATGCCAAGAGTTAATGCAGTATGTTCCAAATGCAAACAAGCAGTAGTTAATAATGTTGTACAATAGAACTGGGTTGCACAAGTAGGATAAAACCACAAAGAGAGAATAAACATTTTATTTTTTCTGGCAGGAAGATTGCCTACTTAAGCAGGGGCAAGCCAGTAAGAATAGTAGGGAGGAAGTTAGGAGGGGTGGGAGGAGGAGCATTCCCAGGTAGTGGAGAGATATGAATGGAGCAAGGACTTAAAAGAGAAAAGATTTTGTGTAGTATGGATGTGGGAAGGAAGTGAGGTCCATTTTCTTGCAAGGGAGAAAGAAGAAGTTGCCCACGAGTACGTGATGGCTTGTGTTTCTCAAGGAGGTTTTGATTATTAGATATCAGGGTTAGGGTAATTATGTGGAGTAGGAAAATAAATGTTAATATCAGCAGCAAAAGCTGTATCTGCGGTGGTGCAGCGGTAGCATTGTTGCCTCACAGCAAGAGGTTCTCACATTCGATTCTTGGCTGGAGTGCAGGGAGTGCCTTCTGTGTGGAGTCTGCATGTCCTCCCCGTGGGATGAGTGGCGTTCTGAAAGACATGCGTGAGTGGGCGTGCCTTCATTGAAGGTTGGGCATCGAGCTGGCAACACAGCACCATAAAAATCTACTGCCAATCATTAGTGGACCGGAGTTCCGCTGTGGCGACCCCTAACCAGGAAAAGCTGAAAGACAAACAACAACAACAAAAAATCAGCAACAAAAGCTGTGCACAGGATCATAATATTCATAACCAGGAAATTAAGTGAATGATTTTGAATGGATGAGCAGGAGTGGAGTAAATAAATGAATAGATAGATAGATAGATAGATAGATAGATAGATAGATAGATAGATAAATAGACAGATAGATAAATGCATACAGTTACAAAAATTGAGCTTGAGTACTTGATATTAATATAACCTCTAGTTGAGGGATTGGAATACAGAATGTGATTAGAATTAACAAACCTTTTAAGGAGGTTTCATTTATGAATAACACAAAAAAGAAATCAGTACTTATCTGATCATAGTCTTTGTCTGCATTAATAGCCAGTGTGAACACATGATCATAGAAAAGATATTTAATAAAAATAATGTATCCAAAGTACTAGTTTTGTCTATGGTATTCTTTTTACTGCAAAATGCCAGACTGGGGTGAGGAAATTAACACAGACAGCACTGTTTTATCCAGTTAGCAAATATTGATACAAAAATCTTAACAAAAGTATTAACTAAGGTTATAAATCAATATCTATTTTGATTGAGTGTCAATGTGTGGCTTTTAGAGACTTTTGCTTTTACAGTGGAGAAGGCAGAGATCAGAAATCCCATGAACTTGAATATAGAAAATGTTTTAATAAGAATCAAAACTAGCATATTCTGAAATCTTTGTAAACATTCAGGCTAACCCCATTGCAAACTGGAGCTTTATGGAGACTGTCTTTCTTACTTAATGAGACAACAATAAAACATAATAGTTTAGAGGTAAGTATTGTCTGGTCAATGCTATTTTTAAAATGTGCTTTGATGAGACAGTTGTCACAAAAGTTTACCATATCAATCAACATATCAGCCCTCTACTACTAAATTTGCCCTTAATTGCTATAAAAGCATCCACAGTATTATTTTGCAAAGTGACACATCTGAACATTTGAGTGCAATGCATACTTTTCAACTGTCCAGATATTTTACAAAATGTCCAGATTTTTGCCTCATATTTTTGGTCTATTCCTCATAAAATTTGTGATTTTCAGGATTTTTGTGGCAAATCAGTGAGGAATGAATTCACTAAATAATGACAAGCATTTGAGCTTCAAACTTTATATCATTCAGAAAATGCATGGTAACCATAAGACCTTTTATTCAATCAAATTTCTAGGTTTATCAGAGCAATAATTAAAATGTGTCCCTATTTTGGGGCTTTGTTCCCCACCCCCATTACGTATGCCTCTGTCCAGATTTGTTTTGCTAAGAGGTTGGGAGGTATGGTACAATGTGAAGACAAGTTTCAGATTATTGCTAAAAATAAGTCTTGGGATCAGTCAGTAGAAAAAAACAAGTGAATACTGTCTGTCTTTTAATCCCTCTACCCCAGACATTTCTCATCCTTCGCAACAATAGCCATATTTTTGTATTGCTTGCAGAAAAGGTGGTAGCAGCAGCAATGACAGAATATAATGTATCTAGCTAATAGGCTTATGAATTGTATTGACAAATGTATAGCCTATCTGCTTTCAAGGAGCTCAATTATCATAAACGCTGACATCACCACAAGTTCAGTGAGCTTTACGCTCAGGGATGTCAGTTCAAGCACAGCATTAGTGTATGTCTACGATTTTTAATGGAAGCACCACCACATGTGTGTGGCCATGTGCATTCATGTCTATGGATGCACCCACACACATTCCCTATGGTACCATCCAAAAGGAATAAAGCAGAATTATGTGAGAGGATACTTAATAAAAAGTTTACAAAGGGCTTTATTAAGAAACTGTTCACATAAATTAGCTAAGGTATTGGGAAATGTATCACAGCACGTTAAATATGAATTATCATAATATGTAAATGAAAAGGTTTACTCTACCTACCAGCTACTTAGAGTTATACTGCAACAGTGTGCTGATTCCTGTTCTCTGGACCTATCTGCAAGCTGCCTCTCAGTTAAACAGGATAATTTAAAAGTTTATCTTCTGGTGTCTTACAAGCTCCCTGTTTACTCTACCTACCAGCTACTTAGAGTTATACTGCAACAGTGTGCTGATTCCTGTTTTCTGGACCTATCTGCAAGCTGCCTCTCAGTTAAACAGGATACTTTAAATGTTTATCTTCTGGTGTCTTACAAGCTCCCTGTGTAGGTTTACATTTAAATATCTTTGTATTCCTGACACTTTGTACAATACCATTTTGAGACTTGCACTCTAGGACCTGCACCCCCCCTCTGCATTTCCTTGCAGGACTGTAAATTTTTATTTCTACTTGGGTAATCTTGGGTTTCTGCTGACTTACTTCCATTAACATTACCCTGCAAAGAACAGTGTATGTGTTCAACTTCCTTATATGTAGGGTAGCACACACTCAATCAGACCAAACCTGTACCCACCTGAAATGCTCTTTAGCCAACCCCACCATTACGCCCACTGCCTAATAATTTCCTTTACAGTCATTCCCAGTGGAAAAGTTTGAATTTGGCTACAGAAATCAAGTATAGCCCAAATAGACTATATTTACCACTTACCCTGCAATCCTTGCCAAAGGTTTTAGCCCACTCTAGGACCTGTAAAACCCCCCACCTGCATTTTCCTTGCAGGACTTTCAATCTTTATTTGTACTTGGGTAATCTTGGGTTTCTGCTGACTCACTCCCATTAACAGTGTTGTGTGCTCTGAAGTGAGTTACTTCCCTCCCTCATTTGGCTCTCCTTAGCATTTCATTGGCTCACACTTTGTCATTCTTTATTTGCCTGCCCACTGACAGCAGATCAGAAGTTTTTTTTTTACCCTACTTGCATAGCTTGGAGCCATCTTTAAGTCTAAAACCTTCCCTGCTGGATTTAACTGCTGTGGTGACCTAGATGAGTGTATGTCTCTAAATGTAAGTACATTAGTTTCTATTGCACAGAGTATAACTTAAAAATACTAGTGACTGATGCATACTGATTTCGGATGCTGCCAATGGGAAATTTAGGCTCTCTTGTTTGTAAACTCACAGACACCTTTCTAGTCCTCTCTTTTTTCCTCCTCCATATCTACACACCACAGACAGATTTCTAGCCCCTGTTCTATTCCAACCTACCACCAGAATTAGCCTAGCTGATTGTTTTTCGCTAACTGCTTCAGTATATGTTCCTACCCGCTCCGTTCGCCCTGTGGGCTCACTCTGCTCCCTTCCCTACCCCCAATTCCCACCCACACTCAGGGGTCCTATCCTTATACTTACTAACCACACCTCTTCCTCTTCCCATTACTCTCTAACCACACCTCTTCCTCTTCCCATTACTCTCTAACCACACCTATTCCTCTTACCATTGCTCTCATTACATACCTCTTGCTCTTACCATTACTCTTCAAACACATTCTTCCTCCTACCTTTACTTTCTAAACACTCTCCAGTTACCCAATTGCACTAATATTAACCTCTCACCACTCTCCTTTTATCACACCATACCCTACTCCCTTCTTTCATCTCCACCCAGTGAATTTATTTTTCTACCTACAATCTATATTTATTCATACAATGTATAAACAATCCATCCCATCTTATGTCCCACTCTTATTCACACTCTCACTACCACCTCCTTTAATCCTCACCCATCTTTTCACCTCCTTTGAAAACCCACTAGGCCCATACCTAAACTATCCCAAGAAAGAAACCAACTCTCCTCTCCTTTTTATTCATGCTACTATAACATCCTCATCTAACTACATACTTCCTAAATACCATAGAACACTACACATAAAATACAACAATCAGAACCCCAGGAAAGGCCTACCTCTATACAGCAGATTCCCCAACCCAAACTATCTAAGTGTACTACTCTCTTTAAAGGATGGTGACATCCACCCTAACCCAGGCCCACCACCAACTCCTATCTCTCTCCTCAACCACAAAGAATCACCTACTCATGCCCTGGCTAAACCATTGAACTCCCTTTTAATTGCTCATCTTAATATACATAGCATAAACAATAAAGTAACTCAACTCCAAGCTCTAACTGAAATCTACTCCTTTGATATTCTCTGCTTAACAGAAACTTGGTTAAAACCTGTAACCAAAGACAATGAAATCATCCCACCTGGATATAATATTCTGAGACAAGACAGAGTATCCAAGAAAGGTGGTGGGGTTGCTATCCTATATAAATCTAGCTTACAATTAACCACTCACAACTGTAAACCACCTATAGACTCCAATGCATAAATTCTTATCTCCAAACTTCATCTTAACAATTCCAAATCCATCTATATTATCTGCATATATCTACCAGCTGGTAACAACACTGCCACCATGGAAAACATACTTTGCTGGCTTTCCCAATACCTGCCCCAAGAAACCATAATCCTAGGTGACACAAACATTGACTGGAGCTGCTACTGCATTAGCCTCCCCACAAACCATATTGACCTATATGGGTATTTCCAAACCATTACCTCCCCCACCAGAATAAATAAATCTAACAAGAAATCAAGCTTATTAGACTGGATTCTCATAAATCATCATCCTCCCATTTATGATTCAGGAACCCTCCCTGATGATTTAAGTGACCACTTTCTAACCTATATCATCAGACATAAAATCAACTCTCCCATTCCAATATCTGTCAAAAACATCAGATCTAAAAAGTACTTTAACCCTGAACTATTCCAAATGGAACTAAGAGCTTGTAACTGGTCTCCCTTACAAACCCCCCATTTAGATCAAGCCATTAGTTACTTTAACTCCAACGTCCTTGCCATTCTCAACCACCATGCTCCAACCAGATTAATTAGAATTAAAACCAAATCTGCTCCATGGTTTTCAAAAGAAACCAAACATAAAATAAATTTTAGCAACAAACTTTGGGCAAAATGGAGGAAGACTAAAAACCATATAAACCAACTAACATTTAGACAGCTAAGAAATGAAACCAAGAAAGCTATAATATCTGATAAAAAACTACTACTTACAATCCCAACAAGCTAATCAAAACAACCCACAAAAATTTTGGGCTAGCATTAACCAACTACTTCATCCAGGTCAATTCACTACTCCAAATCCTCAAAATACTGACCACAAAAATCTATTGAATACAGCTAATGCTTTCAATACCTTTTTTACTAATGATATACAAACACTAGCTGGTCAGCTATCACCTAATAACTTCACTCTACCTTCCTACAAATCAACCTTACCCCCTACTTTTCATATTCAACCTGTCCCAACAACAAATATTCTAACCTTTCTACAGAAACTAAAAGCATGCTCACCCTCAGCAGACCAACTGTCTGCTGAATTCCTGCAACAATCAGCCAAAGCTATTGCTTATCCCATTTCTATTCTGATCAATAGAACTATTACTGAAAGTCATATCCCCAGTTTATGGAAAATCTCTCATATTATCCCCCTCCATAAAAGTGGACACTCCACTGAACTTTCCAACTACTGCCCTATTGCCCTTCTCTCTCCTTTGGCAAAGATCATGGAGAAATGCATTCACAGACAATTACTTGACCATCTAACCGAAAATAATTTACTTTCCAACTGACAACATGGATTCAGACCTTCACATACCACTAGTATTGCCCTTCTTTCCTTCACAGATTGTATCAACAAAAACCGCAATCTTAACAAGCTTTCTTCAGCACTATTTACTGACCTGTCTAAAGCTTTTGACATGGTAAATCACCAAATTCTCATCAAAATACCGAAATCCCTGTCACTAGATACATCTTCAATAAAGTGGTTCCGGTCCTACCTTGATAAAAGACAACAGGCCGTACTATGGCACAAGTCTGTCTCCACTCACCTGCCTGTCAAACTTGGTGTCCCACAAGGGTCCATCCTAGGACCTCTACTTTTTTCCATATTTATTAATGACCTTCACCTTGCCATCCCCCAAGCCACATGCATACAATATGCAGATGACTCCACCCTGATATGCTCAGCCACCTCCTCTTCTGAACTTCAATCTCTTACCCAACAAGTATTTACCACAGTTGAGCTATGGTTCACACATAGATGCCTTCTCCTAAACCCCAAAAAGAATAAACTCCTCCTCTTCTCTCCCACCAATAAGTCCTCTCCTCTTGATTTCTCAGTTATCTCTACCAATAAAACTATTATATCCCCTGATCCAACCACCAAACTATTGGGTATCACCATTGACAACAATCTGAACTTTGATATCCATATTAACAATACTATAAAAACTGT